>NC_056743.1:987288886-987346428 GCF_019279795.1 Protopterus annectens
TTCCCCCCTTTTTAAACCGGGGGAACCCCAACCAGCTTCCCCCTTCCAAAAAATTCCATCAGGGATGTCCATTCATTCCTCGAGAAGCCTTCTGGAGCTTGATGTAGTGAGACTTGTGGACTAGCGTTTAGTGGCCAGAGGAATTCCAGCCCCATCTAGGACACCCCTCCCACCCAGAGCAGAGTTTTTTTCTCCAGAGACTCCAACTTATCTTCCTCCTTCAACCACCCTGCAGGATTTGAAGCCCTCAATGGTAACATCCCTCCCAGTGCCAGCTTCTTCAGTTCCGCTGGTGGATCTCACTTTGGTTCTGGAACCTACTCTGTGGACCTCTGCTCAGTCACAGCCGACTCACCCTTAGGACCATGACTTGGCCATCAGCACCAGAATCCCAAGCATGGCACCAATTTTTTCCACAGTGCTGTCTACAGTTCCATTTGGTCTGACAGCTTTGAGTCCTCTTGCGACTCCTTCTCTGGAGGTGGGCTCTTTGGAGTGGGGTATGACCCTAGTTCCAAGGTTGTCTTTCTTGGTTCTGGGCTCCCATCCCTCTTCAGGAGGCCCTACCTTCCATGTTATGGAGAGTGCGCTCAACCTCAGTATTCACAGCAGGCTCACAGTCGGTGCCCTCCACACTGGAAAGTCATATATGAGTGTCCTCTGGCTCGTAACTGTCACAGTTTACTACACTGGGGCAACGGGCACGGGAGCAGCAAGACATCCTACCATAGGGTACCCTCGCTTCAGAATCCTCCTCAGATCTTCCCCCTTATGAGCCACCCTGTAAGACTGTGCAAGAGGAAGCATGTAGTTTCTCCAGAGGAATCCCTCACCGAAGATACAGACTACGATAAAGGGGAAGGGTCTCCATGGTCATCCCATGAAGATGTTTCCTTTAGAGACATACTACAGATCTTAAAGCAGAAGGGTGACAATGCCCACCAACTCTTCCTCTGAGGAATCTGTATTTTGTAGGCTTTCCGTGCTTGACCCTTTACTTCCTGGATGACCCCACCTGCATATGAGTTAGTCAAGCTCACTGTGCAGCATGCTTGGAAGGCCCCTGACACCACTGAGCCAATCCCCCGGAGACCTGACAAAAACCCCACTGGTCCAAGGGTTTGGCAGTAGATGCAAAGGTGGTGGCAGCGGCCATGAAAAAGTAGCATGCAGAGGATATTCCTACTGTCCACCCTCCAAACCAAGAGTCTTGGACGTTGGACATATTAGGGAAGTGGATTTATGCTTTAATGACCTTTGCCGTATGGTCGTTTAATTATTTGGTACGTTTTACCCATCTTTAAAGGGATCTAATCACTGAACTCTCAGGAACCTCAGCAGCAGCAGTGTCTGACGAGGTATGAGATGAGGTTGCCTCCCAGCTTGCCACCCTAGAATCCATCTCTAACACGTCCATGCAGTTGATTGCACATACAACTGAAGGGGCAGCCAGAGCAGTGGGTGCAGTTGTTGTCATGAGGCGTCACACGCCTGGATGCGCTTGTGACTTAGTGGACACTTTCAAGTCTTCCTTCATCAACGCTCGTGTTGATGCTTCTCTGTTTGGCCCAAAAGTTAGACACATTAGCCAGGTGTGAGAAGGACAAAGACCCAGTCTGCTGTGGGTGTATGTTTTTCCACTCCTCAATGATCCTATACCAGGAATCAGAGAAGTGGAAAGATGTGGTTCAGGAAGTTCCAAGAGCCTTTTTGTGACACGTGGTGAGTTTTCCTTCTGGCGCAGACGGGGGAACTCATCAGGAAGATGCCCCTCCCATGGCAGGGGGGGGGGACCATGTAACCAGGGTTCCAAGGATTCCTTCTCCGGGCAGCCCTATCAGCGCTAGAGCAGCCCAAATGCTTGCCTCTGGAAGCAGTCGGGGGAAAGATTCTCTCTGCACTACTTGGCCTGGCATTCAATAAGATCAGATTTCTGGCTGCAGACGATAATTACCAGGTTACCATATCCCCTTTGTTCTTTATCACAGGCCGCAAATGTGAATCCCTGACGTTCTACCTAGGAGGAGGCAGCAGCTCAAGAAATTCTAAAGCAGCTCGAAAGCAGAGTCATTCAAACAGTCCCACCAGGCCAAATAGAATACAGATTTTACTCAAGGTTCTTTTTAGAGCCAAAAAAGATGCGAATGGAGGCCAGTTCTGGACCTCAGCATCTTGAACAAGTTTGTCAGGCAAGCTGGGCGTGTTCATCAATTCCCCAAGTGATGTGGATGTCCTCAAAGTGGGTCTCACCCAAACAAATGACTGGTGCCAGAAACATGGTCTCACGATGAATGCCAAAAAATGCATCAGCATCCTCTTTGAGGAGAGTGACGTCCCCACATATCACATTAACAACTTCATGAGCATGCAATCAGTAGTGATGAATTTGGACACCCAGGTTGATAGCAACCTGACTTTTAACCACAATGTTGCTTCTGTTGTACGGTTGTATGGCCATCTCATTAAGGGAATCTCATCTAGGGACAAAGAGGTCATCCCTGTATTCTTCCCTTATAAAGCCAAGCATTGAGTACAGCGTCCCCTTCGGCATGTACCTTGCAAAGCACATGCAGCAGGTGGAGAGACCACAGACGTTCCTCACCAGGAGAATCCAGGGTCTCAAACATCTACCCTACACAGGCTAAAAACCCAGTCCCTCTACTCAGTTTCGTACGGACTACTCAGAGGTGACCCTCTGTCTGGCAGACAAAGCAATCTCAGACACCATCTTAAAGGGACTGCTGCATATCCGCAAGTCAAGCTCCACTCAACCCGTACGTGCAACCTCAAACTGGTCTGTGACATCAATAGGACTTGTTGGCAGGACAGATGCGTGTCCCAGATACTCCCTATGTGTGGAATAGACTCCCTCTCCACATCAAGCGGAGTACCTCATTATCCCTTTAAGTGCAACCTATTTAACTAGATGGGAAACAGAAAATACACCCTTGGATTCAACCTGTGTCCCTGCTGGACAGGGGCTTTCAGTACTGACTTGCCTAAACATGGGCTAAGCTATTGGCTAGGCTTATAAGGGCCTCATGCCAATAGCTTATTAACTTCCTATGATTCTAAGAAAGGATGGTCCATGGAGACCCATACTGGACCTATCGCACAATCTCTTTCTTCTAGTACTCACATTCCGTATGCTTAACCTTCAAACTTCTTTTCCCCACTTATATTGCCTCAGGCATTTCTGACCACTTTGGACATCAAAGATGCTTACCTACATATCCCCATCAGGCTCAAATACAGGAAGTACTTATGATTCTCTGTGGGTTCCTCACATGTTCAATTCTCTGCTTTACCCTTTGGACTACCTACTGCTCTAAGGGTTTTCACGTGCTCACAGGTTTTTAGTGTATTCATCGAATGCATGGCTCCAGTGGCAGCCTACTGCAGGGTTCTAGGGATACAAATTTTGCCATACCTGGATGACGACCTGATCCAGGCAGACTGCTACAGTACCCTCCAGACACATTTCCAGACAGCCATTTCTGTTCTGCAGTCTCTGGGCTTCACAATCAACTTCCCAAAATCCAGTCTAAACACCTCCCAGGACCAAGTCTTCCTAGGGTGCAGAATCAGAACAGACGTTATGATGGCATTTTTCCCACCCAACAAGGTGGACAGTCTAAAGGAATACCTGCTGCCTATCATACATGCCCCTGCAAGGACAGTAAGAGAATACCTTAGACTCTTAGGGTACATGGCTTCCACAGCACAATCCCTATGCTGCCACTGGCAAGACTCCACATGAGAAATCTTCAGTGGTACCAGAGTTCCACATGGACCCAACACTCCCAGCCGCTGACCCACACTATTCCCTTCCTGCCATAGTTAAGGAAGGAGATCCTTTGGTGGGTGGATCAAGTCTCTCTAAATCCAGGCATTCCCTTGCAACCCCTAGCCCCAGTACAGGAACTGTACACAGATGCTTCAGACCTGGGGTAGGGAGCTGCTGTGGGTGGCTCGAAGGTGCAAGGCACATGGACAGGCCCTCAAAGAGGGAACATATACTGTAAAGGCCTTCTAACGTGTCCTGAAGCAAGGACCCCTGACATTGTTCACGGACAACACTACTCTGGTATGTGAACAAACGGGGGAACAAGATCTTATTTGCTATGCAGACTTGCAATCCAAGACTGGGAACTGGCGATCCGGCATGGAGCAACTCTGCAGGCTGTCTATATACCTTCAGCTCAGAACATGCAGGCAGACACCCTAAGCAGATCCATGTCGCAATCCCACAAATGGATGCTACACAGGGATGTGTTACTAGACATACTCCATAGGTGGGGTACACCACAAAGAGACCTGTTTGCCTCCCCTCTGAACAGGCAACTTCCACAGTTCTGTACCAGGGCTCCCAGCCCCCTAGCGAGGGCAATGGATGCCTTTTCTATCTCTTGGGAGGTGATGTTTCTGTATACTTTCTCCCCCTTCCCACTCCTACAGAAAGTCCTGATGAGAATTCAGCAGAACAAACCAAAAATCTTGCTGGTGACCCCCCCCCTTGGCCAAGACAGCACTTGTTTCCCCCTCCTTCTTCATTTAGCCAAGGCCAATCATTACAAGTTACCTCACAGAGTGAACCTGATCACAAAGGACAAGGGATCCCTGATCCATCCCCACCTGGAAATCTCTGAACCTAACCCTGTGGGTGATAGAGTTTTGATCCCTTTCAGACACATTTATTCTGAGGACGTGCTAAATGTCCTGCAGGAGGCCAGGAAACCCAGTATTAGATCTTATCTGTCCAAGTGGAAAAGGTTCGCCATCTGGTGTCTAAAAAGACAGCTAGACCTATTTCAAGTAGGGGTCCTCCTGGTACGGTGTTATCTGTGTGAATTGTTACAGGCAGGGTTGGCATATTCCTCTGTAAAGGCCCACTTTGCTATTTCTGCATGTCTGCCTTTAGAACCACCACTTGCTTCTAAGACTTGAAGTGAAGTTATTCCTAAAAGGAGTTCTACACCTCAGATCACCCAGGAGGCCAGTTCCACCATCCTGGGACTTTAACTATGTTGAAGAAGCTCACTGTTGTCCCATTTGAACCAGTAGCTACAGCCTCTTTTAAGTATTGCACTTGGAAAACTGTGCTTTTGATGGCCTTAACTTCAGCCAGGACTGTCTCAGTTCCAGGCCCTCATGGTCACCCCACCTTTTTGATCTTCCATAAGGACAGGGTTACCTTATGGACTAACTCATCCTTTAAGGTGGTGAATGAGTTATCCCTGAACCAATGTATCCACCTCCCCACCTTCTTCCCACAGCCCCAGAATGAGAGAGTCCTGCATTCCCTTGATGTTCACAGACAACTCAGATTCTATACTGGCAAGAGTAAATCTATTAGATCAGAGAAACTCTTTGTCTCCTATCATTCCAGGGTGTTCTGGGAAAAGCTGCGACTAAACAGACTTTCTATATGGATTTCCAAAGCCATGTTCTTTTGCTATGCTTACCATGGAAAACACACAGACTCCAGTATTAAAGCCCATTCTACTAGGGCCATGGCCTCCTCTGGAGGTTTTTTTCCAAGGGGTTGGACACTGCTTCTATTCTAGAAGCAGCTACGTGGACATCTGTCCATACCTTCACAAAACACTACAAGCTAGATCACATCTCCAGAGCCACAGCAAGGTTTGCTACGGAAATCCTGCATGAATATTTAGTTCCAAAACCACCCTCTTGAGCTATGGCACTCACACAAAGGTTAAAAATACTGCAACATGAGAATAGAAAGGCACAGAATAGTTGTATAAAATCTTACCATAACCATAGATGTCCTTCTCTTCCATGTTGCAGTACTCTTTCCCACCTTCTTACTTCCTATTCAAAAGAAAATTTGGGCTTTGCTAGATGATGGACTTGTGCAGCTATCCTGGAACTGGGTTCCAACTGGGGCACTCAGTCCTGAAGAAAGTACATGCAGACACTCTCCTATGGCCAACGTCGGACATCCCATGTACCTTTGGAGTGACTAAAGCTTTTCTATACTGGCTGGATGTTTGGGCCGCTAGGCAGAAGCTAAGCCAAAGGTTAAGAATACTGCAACATGGAAGAGAAGGACATATATGGTTATGTTAAGATTTTACACAACTATTCTTTACCATTGGTAACGCTCTGCTGGGGGACCACTCCTCATTGGTATCTACTTCTCTGTTGTCAAGATTACTACCAAAGTCCTGAGGCTGACTGTTTTATGACTACAAACTGACAGCTGTCAAATTTCCCAAATGACCTCCAGATTCTCTCAGGATGGCCTAACAAAGACTAAATGATTCTTGCACCAGCAAATTAAATGCCAAAAATGCAGCATTTTGTCCTTTGATAAACCTGTGCACCCACTGCCTTTCCCATATGTGACATCCCCTTAAAAATGACTCTGTCATTAGAGACTTGGGCACTTTCATACAGTAAACTATCTTTTGACCACCATATGTCCATTTTTAAGAAATGTTTCTATGTAACCAGGCTAGTCCGATGGGGTATGTCTTCTAGACCCAAGTACCACTGAAATACTCCACTTAACAAGCAAGTAAGAATATAGTGCATATGACCCAGCCGAAGACCACCTCAAAATTTCGTTACTAATTCAGTTAAGGGCATATCTTGATGAGTAACCATGACCACCTTAAAGCACCCCTGTTTTTTTTCTTTCCTATCAATTGCTGAGAGGGGAAACTTTATCTAGATTGTGAAGCCTCAAAGGATCTGGTCCTATGCACCCTCGTACACATCCACACCACAAAACTATCAACACCTACTCAAGATCTAAACTTCCACCAAAAACAAAGGACCAGCTGGTGAGATCTAGCAAATAGAATCCCTCTTTTGTGGATCAGGCTTTCCTTACATGTAAAGCAAAGTAGTTCCCTGCCCCTTTTTTAAGTATAACCTGTAGATGGGCAGTAGTAAGTAGACCCCTGATGTTCATCATATTGATCACTGCTGCAGTAGCCTTAGTTATATGGGTTATATCCTGTCAAGGATGTAATAGCCAGCCAGCTTCAAATGCTTCAGGGCACCTTCCTTATTCCCAAACTGTCAAGCAGCTCAAGCTGAGCTAAGACCTGTTTGTGTGTAAAGCCCTTCAGAGTTTTACTGATGCTTAACAGTACCCTACTCTGAGGCTTTCGAAGATTGATGGTTGGCTTGTGCTTCCTTTGCTGGGCACAAATTCTCTTTCAGGAAAAAAACTTAATTCTATTTTCATTTTTTTTTTTTTGATTTATAACTTTCTTGGTGAGGAAAGTAATAGATCATTTTAAAGCTAGGAGCATTGTGTTGTCTGTCTGTCTTGAGACTATAACATTTTTAAATGGAGCACTCTGTCACTTTAAAAGTAGTATAAAGTAACTGAAAAAAAGAATTTATGTTCTTACCATAAAGTTCCACCTGTGTTGTCAATCGTCATTCATTCTTGACAGTTGGGGTTTTGGTTCTGTCCTCGGAACAGACTTGGCTGATATAACAAGCTTGCGCCAGCCACAAACTCTCGAACTAAGTTTACCCATAGTGCCTCTCTCCCTTCTCTTCAGATCAAGTTTGCCTGTAAAAAAGATAATGAACTGGAGGCTTTGTCTGAGCAAATGGCCTACTACATAACCAGGACCAGTTCCGAACCTTCAGGAGTCTTTGGGGGGGGGGGGTAGGAGGATGGGATGTCAAGAATGAATGAAGACCAACACAGATAGAATGTTATGGTAAGAACATAACTTCTTTATCTGATGTTGTCGATCTTCATTCATTCATGATAGCTGGGACAGAGTCCCTACCTACTTCATGTCCTGGGAGGCCCTATGGAAGGATATTCCTGAGCACCACAGAGCCAAATGATGGTCTCCCCTGGGAGACCATCTCCAATTTGTAATGAGTGATAAAAGTATGAGGGGTATCCCAACTAGCTGCTGCGCAAATGTCATCCATAGAGGCTCTTGAATGAAAGGTTACTGAAGTGAAACCTGATCTGGTGGAATGAGCCTTGACTTTAGCTGATAAAGGCGATGCAGTCTCTCAACTATTTTGACAACGTGACTTTAGACTTTAGAAACTGACTTGCCTAATATAGGCTCTGAAAAGGACAGGAACAATTGGTTTGATTTTCTGAATGATTTAGTCCTGTCTACATAAAAATGCAATTGTCTATGTACATCCAACAAATACAAACAGCATTCTCCTTTGTTTGAAAAATATGGGAAGAAAACTGGCAGGTCAATAGATTGATTGTTTGAATCTGAGACAACTTTGGGTGGAAAGCAGGAGTTAGTCCAAAGGGATACTCTCTCTCTGTGAAAAATTATGTATGGTTGCCTTACACACAAGGCCTGTAATTCAGACATTCTCCTGGGTGATGTGACTGCTACCAGGAATAAGGTCTTCCAAGACAAGAATTTTATATCACAGGTGGCTGCTGGTTCAAAGGGTTGATGAATCAAAGTTTGTAGGACTAATGTCAAACTCCAAGGTTCAATGGGTTCTTTAAAAGGTGGTTTTAAATGTACGACTCACTTTAAAAAGGTTTTTCAGAGACAGTGAGAAATTAAAGAAAAATGGTCGAAGCCATTATGGAAATTGGAAATAGCTGTTAAATGGACTGAGAACAGAAGCCAAGGCTCCTGAATGGAGTATAGTTGCCAAACATTCCAACACTTTATTAATCGGGGCTGAAAAGGGGTCAAGTCTTCGTTCTTGAGACCGGATCACAAATCTGTTCCACTTACTATGGCAGTTTCCTGGTGGACGGTTTATGGGAAGCCAGAAGTATCTTTTGTGCTGGAGAAGATAGATTATTCTGCCTGGCAATTACTGGAAGTGGACACACCATGTGGTCAGCTTAAGACTTGGTAAGTTGGGATGGACCAGCCCCTGTGGATGAGACAGCAGTCCTGGGGTTGGGTCCAGAGTCCACGAAGAGGTGAACTAGGTGAGGCCAAATAAAGGGGAACCAGACTTGACTGGGCCAATAAGGTGCAATGAGGATTAATTTGCTTCTCAACTGTTGCTCTTTCTTCAAAATTTGTGGTATCAGGGGAAAGGGAGGAAATGCATAAAGCAGCCCCGAGGCAAATCATATCAGAACATCCGTTGGTGACTCCCACTGAGCGGGAATTAGGGTGAAGTAGCTGCTGCATCTGTGGTTCATGGAAGATGCAAACAGATCACAGCAAGGCTGACCCCAACGATGAAAAATCTCCATCGCTACTATGGGATTGCGACACCACTCGTGAAGCAGGATGAGGTTTCTGCTCAGTTTGTCTGCGATCACGATGGAATTCCCAGGAATGTGTTGCTATCAGAAAGTGGTTGGAGACTTTCGCCCATTGCCATACTCTCAGGGCTTCCTGACATAAGAATAGGATCTGGTCCCGCCTTGTTTGTTGATGTACCAGACGACCAACATGTTGTCTGACTGGAGGGCAACTGTCCTCGAAGGAAGGGAAGGTTGGAATACTTGCAACACTACAGTTCTAGGACACTGATATGCAGATTGGCCTCTAAGGGGGACCAAATGTCTGGCCTATTTTTCCCTGAAAATGCCCCCCCCCCAAATCAGGGATGCGTTCGTGGTCACTACAGCCTTGGGTTGAGGGGGTGAAAAAGGACGACTCCATAACTCATGTTCTGCCTTTATCCACCAATTCAGATCTTGTTTGCAATGGTTTGTTATGCGAATTGGGTAAGACATGGGGTGAGTTAGAGACCACTGTAATGCTAAGAGCCATTGAAGCAACCTCATGTAGAACCTTCCAGGGGAACTAGGGTGATTGTCGCTGCCACTGACCCTAGTAGTTGTAAGACCAAATAAGCTGGGACTACGACCTGAAAGAGCATCGCTTGGAGTTGGGATCTTAAGTTCTGTAATCTGTGATGAGGTACAGCAACCAGACGATCTCGTGTTGAATGTTGCTCTGATGAATTCTAAACTTTGAGTGGGTGCTAGTTTTGACTTCTCCTTGTTTACTGAGATGCCTAAGGTCTCTGACAGTTCTAGAGTGTTGTGTAAAGTGCTTAGCAGTAGATGCATGGTGGGGGTGACAAGGAGCCAAATCGTCTAAATACGGAAACATCCGGAATCCTTGCAGTCTCAAGTGAGCTCTTACTATTGACATACATGTGGTGAACACCCTGGGGGCTGTGGTGAGACCAAATGGCAGTGCCCAAAATTGGTAATGATTGGCTCCCAGATAGAAGCTGAGTTATTTTCTGGACAGTTTGTCCAATTTTTATGTGGTAACACGCATATTGAAGATCTACTGAGCACATCCAATCGGCTTTTTCCAGAAATGGGAGGATAGACTGAACGTCACTTTTATTGCCTACTTTCCCTATGGCCGTCAGACATCCCACATACCTTGCAGTGACTAACGCTTCTGTATACTGGCTGGACATTTGGGTCGCTAAGTAGAGGCCAACCCAAAGGTTAAGAATACTGCAACATGAAAATAGAAGGGCGCATTTCTGATGGTGTGGGGGGGGGGGCATTTTCAGGGAAAAACCGTCCAAGGCACTCGGTCCCCCTTACAGGCTAGCTGCTGACGGCTTAGCTCTCCCCATCTGTATTCTAACTAATCATTCTATACAAGAATCCTATGTATCTCCTCCTCTGGAAAAAAGCCTTCATTATTATCTTACACAAGGGGGCAACAATACAGAGATCTCCAACTTTCACGCCATAGCCATTCTTTCCCCTATCTCCAAAATTCTTGAAAAATGTATTCACCTGCAGCTATTACCTTACCTCTTAGACAACCATTTGCTAACTCCAACACAGCACGGTTTCGGACCTGGACATAGTACCACCACAGCCCTTTTAGCCTTCCTCAATAATGTCAACCAAGCTCGTGACTCGGGAAATATTGTAGCCACCCCTTCTCTTAGACCCAAGGCCTTTGATACCATTTCCCATAGCCTACTTTTGTCTAAACTCTCTCAACTCAATCTCTCCTCCGCTTCCATCAATTGATTTTCCAGTTACCTCTCAAACAGGCAGCAAGCCGTCAAGTGGAATAACAGCGCCTCTTCTTACCTTGACACTGACAGGTGTCTCCCAAGGTACTATCCTAGGACCTTTACTATTTAACATCTTCATTAACTACTTTCATCACTGTATCCCAAACATTAAACTACTCCAATATGCAGATGATTCTACTTTCATCTGCACAGCTGACTCTCTCTCCAAATTTATGCATGTAACTCAAGTAGCCTTTATCAGCACAGAGGCATGGATGCTTATCACCTTGCTCTGAATGTATCTAAAACCAAAATTATGATCCTTACCCCATTTAAGAATACCAAAATAAACACTCCTCCTCCGTAGTAACCCAAAACATGGCTCCTACTGAAGTAGTTCATACACTAAGTTCCTGGGTGTTTACCTAGATTAACAACTAAAGTTTGACATTCACCTCCAAACCAACATCAAGAAAACTCACCAGAAGCTCGGAATGCTTTATCATCATAATCACTTCCTAACCCCTTCATCCAAGCTTGCCCTCTCAAACACCTACCTCCTTCCATCCCTCCCTCCCCTACGGTGCCTCTATCCTTACCAATCTATAAGCCACACTTAAGGCTAAACTGGCAACCTTTTACAACAAAATTCACAAGTTTGCCACCAGTTCCAAATCCTCCTACCACCATTGCGTCACCTTACAGTCCATGAATTGTCTGGAACCCCCCAACTATCTCCTGTACATTCAGCTCTCTACTGCTCACAAGCTGATCTTTAAGCCACCACTATACCCCTCTCATCCATCCTTACTTTACATTTCCCTGATCGATCCCTTATGTCCAACAATCAAAATCTCCTCAGTGTACACAGACCATTATGTACTCCTGGGCAACTTCTGTCATTTTCTCAAGCACATAAATGGAAACCACTTCCTGCCCATATCCGAACCACCCAGAACCTCTCCTCTTAAGACTCGACTGCACTCCCATCTCTCCTCTACTTGGGAATGCTCCTGCTCCCATCCCTCCTAACCTCCTCCAACTCCCCCCTTTCCTCCCCAACCCTTAACTATTAATGCAAAACCTCTTTCCTCCTTCACTTCCCTTTGACTATCTTTTACTCCCTTCTATCCTGTACACAAGTATTTGTAATCCATCCAAAATTTGAATTCTCACCATCACAGCTTGTTCAGAACCTATCATTGTGAACTATAAAGATACTGTGACACTGCTTACAATACATAAACTTGATTTTTGCAAATATCAGACTAGAGCAATATATCAGAGATTTGTAACGCATTGTACTAACTTCTGATGATCCTGCTTATGCCATTACTTTGTATAAATTCTATATTACCTCACATTGATTTTTTTTATTTTTATTGATTTTGTATTGATTTTTAGTTGCATTGGACATTGATTTTAATGACTTTTGCTGTGTTTGATATGTCTGTACATGGACCTTTGCTGCCCGGACCTCCACTGTAAAACAGCTCACCTCGGCCCAATGGAGTCTCCCAGTTAAAACAGTAAATAAGTAAATAAAACTATTCTTGATGCATGCCTCCAGCACTAACAGACTGAGTTCTTGTTGACCAGTCAGTTTTCCATTCAGAAGCTAACAAAGGTGCACTTTTAATTGTATTAGTTTATCAATTATGCCAGTATACAGAACGGTATATGCTCAAGTTCATGTATGCACTGTGGACCGATCTAATGCCTTGGTGATTTGTTCAAAAAAAGTCCATACTCTTCAATCTGTCCGTAAATAGAACAAGGAGGGTGTAGGTGGGTGAAAAATTGAGGAAGAATGAAAATGGACAACACAGGCGGAACATTATGGTGAGTACGTAACTTTTTAATCCAATGTCATTTTCATTCATACCTCAACTGTTGGGACAGAGGCCCCAGCTACCTAAATCCTGGGAGGACTAAGGAAGGATTATTGTGGAGCACTGCCAAACCAAAGGCTGCTCTTCCCCTAGAGATCCGATCCAGTCTGTAATGAGCAATAAGGGTATTAGGATTAGCCCAAGTTGCAGCTGCACAAATATCATCCAAGGAAGTTAAACAGAAAAGCTGATGAAGTTGCCATAGACCTGCTGGAACTGGCTTTGGGTGGTTTTGGTAAAGGTAAACCCACTTTTTGATGAAAAAAGGTAACTCTGGATAATGGTTTGCCTAGTATTGAATCAGAAAAGTAAACAATTGCTCAGACTTTCTTAGATCCTCTTTTCTGTGAAGGTAGAAACGCAATTGTCTGCGTACGTCTAAAGAGTGTAAGAAATACCTGCCTTTTTTAGAAAAAATTTGGAAAGAACACTGGAAGATTAATGACCTGATTAATATTAGACTCGGAAACCAACTTTGGTAAAAAGGATGGATTGGTCCATGGAGAAAGCCTATTCTTGTGAAAAACTATAAAGAGGGTTAGGAGACAACCCTTGAAGTTCAGACATACATCTGGCAGATGTAACGGCAACTAAAAAAAAATGCTGCCAGCTCAAAACTTTTAGATCAAATTTTGCTGAAGGTTCAAAGAGAGGCCGAGTCAAGGCCTGAAGTACTATGTTTAGATCCCAAGGTGGGGTAGGATCCTTAATAGGACATTTAAATAAAGTTCCTCTTAGGCTTTGCAAAGTTTAGAGAAAGCTAAAGAAGAATAATTCACTCCCAGATGAATTTTGCAAATGGCTGCTAAATATACTCTTAATAATTGAGGAACTAGCACCTTCATTAAAAATTGCGGCTAAAAGTCAAGGACATTTGAAACTAGTGCTGAAAAGGGATCCAAGTTTTTGCTTAAGGCCCAAAGAACAAATCATTATTTACTCTTGTAAAAATCTTTCTGGTGGAAGCTTTATGGGAAGGTAATAAAATGCCAGAAAAAACACCAAGCCACCACTCCTTCCAAAACAAATGCAGCAAAATACAAAGGATGAGCTACATTCAAGAAAAGCACAACATCAGGGTGAAAAATTCTCAGAAAATGTTATTCTGGTACCTCGGCCTTTCACCTTCAAGGAATACTTGCATCTAAATGCAACCCCATTTTATACAATCATCCAGCTACAATTAAACTAAATTGATGCAATTAACATCACTAATCCAAGAGCATAGCAAATTAACATCACTAATCCAAGAGCATAGCAAATTCAGCTTAAAGTGACAATTACATATTTTTACAAAAAAATTCTTACATAAAATTATTTAATCATAAAAATATATTTTTTACAAGTTTTATATCTCAAAATACTTACAAAGTTAAATTGCTAGCTACGTTCATGCCCCTGGGTTTAAGTGTTTTAAAATAGATTATTTTACATTCAAGTTTGTTTAATTCAGTTCTAAAGTTTCCTCCACTGGGCATAAAGGGAAGTGCCAGCACACTAAAAAAAAAAAAAAAAAAAAAAAAGAGGTCTTTACTACAACCCCCCCATGTACAGATAAACAATGTTCAGCTATTGGATTTAAACTATTCCCTTTTCTAATGTGAACATTTTTTTTATCTGTGAGTGATCAAAATGCACCTGCTTAACTTGTCTGCAATCATGTTGGCTTTCCCCAGTATGCAAGTTGCTATCAGAAAGTGATTGGAAAAGATCTTCCATCACCACTCTCATAGCTTCTTGACAAAGAGGATAAGATCTGGATCCCCCAACAGACTACTGACATTGTCCATCTGAATCGCAACAGTCACAGTTGAGTGTGCCTCTTGAAAGGCCCACAACACTAGGAAGACGGCTAACCTCCAGTACACTGACCTGCATCTGTGGTTACTGTAGCCTTGGGCTGAGGGAGAACAAAAAGACAGCCTTTGTGGAGTTCGAGTGGATCCACCACAGAAGAGAATTATTGTACGCTCGAGTAATTTTGACTGGCATGGATAATGGGTGTTGGGAGAATAGACCATTGAGTGGTCCACTGAAGGATTCTCATTTGGAACCTGGCAAGCAGTACAAGGGTGACTGTCGCTGCCATGGAGCCCAAGGCTTGAAGTATCAGACGTGCCAGAATGGAATAATTTTGAATTATCTTCTTGACCTGCAAATGAATGTCTATTCAAGACAGAGAAAGAGAAGCTATTTGGGTGACTCTGTTCAGATGAGCACTGATGAACTCCAGAATGAGTCAGTATGAGTTGACATTTGTAGTAACTTATCAGTTGTTGCCTGGATCGAGCAGTCAGGAGCCAGTCAAGATATGGAAACATTTGGAACCCCAGCAGTCTCAGGTGAGCTGCTATGACTGCCATGCACTTGGTTAATGTGAGGGCTGTGGTGATACCAAAGGGCAGGGCTCTGAACTGGTAACGACTGTCTCCCAACTGGAAGTGGAGGTATCCACTACAGTGCCTGTTCACTTTGATGCAATAGGACACATCTGGAAGATCTATTGAGTACATCCGGTCGTTCTTTGGCAGAAATGGCAGAATGGACTCTAGCATGACCATCCGGAACTTTGTATACTGCACAGACTGATTTAGTCTACTGAGATCCAAAACTGGTCCCAAGTCCCCCTGTCTTTTTTGGCATCGAAAAGAATCTTGAATAAGTTCTGGATCGTCTCTGATCCACGGGACCTCCTGAATTACTTTCTAGCTTTTTTTTTTTTTTTTTTTTTAATCTCTCTAGAGAAGTTGCTTCTCTCTAACTGGGTGGAACATTAGGGACCTTCTTTGGAACTGCTGGAGGGGACTGGGAAAATGGTATAACATCTATCTTCCGCACCCGTAAACCTTGTGATATCTAGTCAGGCTCTCCGGTGCAGAGATAGACCACCCCTGGACTACCTCCAGAGACGGACAGTCAGACCTCCATCCAGGAGCGCCGATAGGATCTGTGAGAAAATCTCTAGATCCCTGGTTATACGTACCACCTCTGCCACAGGGACAGCAGCTTCCATTTGGGTCTCCCCCTCTGCACCCCAGGGAATCTCCATGGGATTCCTGAAATAGACCCTTGGATTTCTTGAACCGCATCTTTCTACCACCATGTTGGTTCCTAGAAAATGACCTCTGAGAAGTAGAAAAATGTACACCCACAGCAGACAGTGTCTTTCCTTCTTGTTCACACCTGGTGTGTGTCTTTTACCTTGGGGCCAAACAGCGAGGTTCGTTCAAAAGCTGCATCGACGAAAGAAGATTTAAATGGTTCCACAAATTCAAACGAGGGCATCCAAGCACGTCTCCTAATGGAAATGGCAGAATCTGCCACCCATGAGGTACCTTCTTGTCACATGAGAGGTTAACCTGATGGACAAATAAGACATTGAAAGGTAGCCAGCTGTGAGGAAATGGTATTCTCTTCCTTGGGGAACATAGACCCCTAAAGAAATTTAAGCTCATTGATCAAATCTCTGAAGTCTGGCAAAATGGGCCAAATAATTCAGTGACCTTAAAGCAAAGGTTGCTGATGCATATATGTGCTTCTCAAGCTTGTCCAGCACCCTAGACTCCCAGTTAAGAGGTTGGACAGAAGAACTCTGTTCCGCTAACTCCTTTCTTGTGGCTGCTTTAACAACCATGGGATCAACCAGCACTCCTTTATTCCAGTGTAGATGGTCTTCTGGAGGTTAAGGATTTTGTCTGGTCTCTTGGGGATAGGCTCAACAGTGTATGATTCCTTCCATGTTCACCAAAAGACCAGCTCTACAAGCTCATCAGTAGGGGTAGACACCCAAGAGGTTAATGGGCCAGACCAGAAAGCCCCCAGATACACTGATTCATCTTGGGAAGGGTTATCAGGAGACCAACCACTTCCTAGTTTAAGGAGTTCCAAGATGTCTCTAAAGGTGGTGATTAGGGGGACCCTTTCCCCTAATCAAAATCAGTGTCTTCAGTGACAGACTCTTGTGGGGAGTCTAAGCATCTTCTCTTGCATGTTCTCTTCTGAGGGAGCTCCTTAGTAGGATGCTCCAGGGAAGTTTAACAAAAGATAATACCCTCATGGGTGGACCCGAGAACAGCTTGGATTGGCTGTCCCGATGCAAGAGATGATAGAGGCTCAGGATGCAAAACAGAATGAGACAAGGAAGTCTGATCTGAAAGGATAAGGTCATCTAGGCAGAGAGAAAACTCTCTCCACTACCTCAAAAACAGAATACCCAGGGTAAGCAGAAACTGACAACAATGGACCCTCTCAGACTGTCAGCTCCAGTCATCCTGAAGGCACTCCATCTGAGAGGGGAGTCTGAACCAAGCCAACGCCAAAGCTCAGATGGGAGGAGACAGCTCCGACAGTTTCAGTCTACTCCAAAATCCAAAAGCCTGCACTGACACTTCAGCTCAGAGATGATCAGTGCTGTCAGACTCGGAGAAATCATTGAAGTTGAAGAAACAAGGATCTTTGGATCTGAGGAAGATGCCCCCAGGTGTTTTAGATCTGACAGCTCTGAAACTGAAGGACAGCCTGGAGAAGGAGAAATCAATGTTGGTGGGGATCAATGGAGGTTCGCAAGACCTGATGGGGTTGGGGGCAGACAGAACTCCCTTTTGAATTTGTGCCCCAAGAACTTCCTCATCATCCTATCCACATCTGCCTTGGACAGGCTCATAGAGGATCAGAAAGAAGCAGCCTTCTGGACGACTATTCGAGAAATGTAGATGGCAACCTAAGAGTTACGCTTTGAAAGTCATAGGAGGGCTGTGGATCAGAGTGATTTTTCCATCCGAAGGGGTCGGATCAGATTTTTCAAAAGTTTTGCAGATGGCTCTGATGAAGAAGCCAAAGTCACGGTCGAGGTGGAAGGACAATCAGGAGACCTTTTGAGTCTCCTTGTCCTTATGAGAGTTGCCCTTTTTCATCTTTTTTTTAAAGGGCTTGAGCACCAGTGACTGAAGGAGAAGATTTGGAAAGACCACTATCTTTCAAAATAAGCTTATTCCCCCCATCAATTAAAGCTCTGGAGTTAAAGCCCACACAAATGTCACACTACCTCTAGATGCTTCAGATCCAAACAGTATACACATTACCTATGGGCATCAGTTTGGAATCTTGCCTTCACAGGAAACGCATTAAAGTCGGAAGGCTTATCCAACATTTTTCTACAAGTGACAAGCAACAGTACAATAAAAGTACAACAAAAGAGGTTGACGGAGGATTTTTGTTTTTTTTTTTAATTTGGAGAAAAGGACTACCATTGATGGTACTTGAGAGTACTGTAAAAGTACAAGGAGGGAAGACAAGACTACAACTATGGTATTTAGAAGCACACACAGAGTGCAAGGAAAAAGGGCCATTAGAGGAGAAAAATGAAGGGAATCTTGTAAAGGGTAACCAGGGATGGTATATAGAGTACAGAAAAAGGAATACAATTATAATTAAGGTAATAAAAGCTAAACTCACAAGACATATAGACTATGATGAAACCCAATGCTTGAGAACTCTTAATCCAGGTCTGTTCAATGTCGGCAAATGAGATCTGTGGTATGTTAGGCTGGTGGGGCATTATGGGTAAAGGGAGGAGCTAGAAAATTCAAGAATTCTACAATCTGGAAGAAGTGGCCAAGTTAAATCAGATCAAATCCAAACCAAACAGTTGAGGAATGAATGAAAATGAGATCAGATTGTGGTATTAATTCAGAACACTGAAGAGTATTACTTCTAAGGCTTCTGACATAGCTGAAGGAGGCTTTCTAGTTATCCTCAGTATGGGTGGCAGTTCTTGAGTTGTACTTGACTTTGAAGGATTTGATTTTGTTTCCATGTTCTTTGTTAATCTTTCTAAGTTCACCTCCAGATGACAATGTGTCAAGTTTGCTCCTACAGACTATGAGCGTTTTCCTCTTATATAGTTTATTTACAATGGGCTTCTACCAAACGGTGGCATTGTTGCATTTAGCATGTATTTTTGCTTTAAGGAGAACAAAGCCTCAATATAATCTTGCAGGTGTGCTCAGAACTCATCCCTGAATATTGCAGCTGACAAGGTGGGGTCATTGAGGTGAGTAGTGTGTCCATATTTCATCAGGTCATCAGTCAGCTGAAGTAGTCTCTAACGACAAAGGGGTTTCACGGTAACAGAGGTCTGACACAAAGTGTTACTGCACAGTGGTCAGATTGGACAGGTGATTTGGTAACTATGAATGTTGAACCCTGGAGTGGGGCTATGCTGGTGAGAAGCAGGTCCAATACTTTTGAAACCTTATTTGGGATTTGGACTAGCTGGTCTAAGGAATTGACATTAAAGTAGTCCAAGGAATATTTCAGCATGCTTATTTGATGTGTAGGTTTTTCATTTAATGGAGGGATAGTTGAAATAACCCAAGATAATATGCTGGGTTTGATAGTGAAGGTGTCATGGGGTGGTGTATGGTAGCTGACTACACATGTGGTACTGGATATTATTCTTTAAGGATGTGGAGGACTTCAATGTCATTGGTCCTAGTTATACCATCAAATTTGGTGTTAGGTCTGGAAGACTAAATAGTCACTAAAACCCTGCACAGTGAGGGTACTTTTGCTACTGTGAAATCATGTTTCAGTAATCGTGCATTTATCTATATTTAAGGGTTAGCAATGCCTTAAGGTGTACAACTTTTTGTTAAGGCTTTTAGAACTGAGGAGTGCTATCTTTATAAGACTGACTATGGTTGGCTACCGGTAGGTAATGTGAGGAGAGTTTTTTTTTTTTTTAATAGAAAATGCAGTGTTGGGGAAGAAAGGTTTTTTGCCAATTTATGGAAGCCAGGAAGAGGAGCAGGCCATCCCTAGCAAAGCAGCAGGGGTTGTCAGACATATCCTCCTATGCAGACACATACTGGATTCCTTAAGAATGACCCAAGAAGCTATGCCAATAATTAAGATCAATTATCTTTTGTTAGCATTGAGGCATCATTCTTGGTTATAGTAGAATACTGCTCATTACTAGTTTTACACCCATTTCTGATGCATATTCACAGATCCCCATCATGTCCCTCTTCACAGGACCCAAGGAAGCACATCTCAAGTCTTTCACTCAAACGTGTGCAATAACTAGATTATATATGTACCAGGGATGAAGGGACCTGAGAATACTAGCAACACTGTGGACTCTGGCACCTGACAGGCAGCCAATCAACACTCCCTCTTTGCTTAGTCTGCTGAGTGGAGCATCTGCGCATTTAACTATGGAGTCACCTATGACTAAGAAGTTGCCAGAAGTCCTAACTGTCCTGTTAACTGAAGGTCTTTGGCATATTAGCTATGTGATTCCTTTTGTAGCTGTTTTTATAAAGTCAGAGGGTGCTGTAGATGTTGGTTATGGCCTGTTCATAGAGGGTAGTGTGCAGAAGGTAGATTTGAAGATTTGGCTGATACCCAGACTTTAGGAGATTTGAGTAGAGATTTTTAATGGCATAATCGTAAGGCAGTTTTGTGGTGAAAGTATGTGGATGTTATATACGTATGAGTTGGGGTAAGACTGTTTTTGCTCACTGTGTGCACCTGGCCGGGTGAAGAACACCTCCAGTTTAAATATGGACACCTCTCAAGAGTCCTTTGCGTTAAGTAGGAGCTTGTTTTAAGTAAGCAAGCAGCAGTTCTTATACTGTTTTAGAATTCCATGCAGTACAAGGCAGAAGAGGTGGGGGTTAGTTTGTTGTTTCTCCATGATGACCATGACTGCCATATATATGATTTGATTTATGAGGAAGTAGAGAGTGTTGGGAAAATATTACATAGGAAGTTTGTATGGATGTTTTCAATGCAGGACCGTGCAAAACGGGAGCTTCTGTATGGACTATGTCAGTCCTTGCAGCTTAGAGAACAGCAGTCACCGCAAACTGTTGAGAAAAAACAGAAGTGGTTGATTAACTCAAAGGAATTGGAAGAAGGTACACTTTCAATAATACAAAGAGGAGAGAGCTTACTTTCTCACTATCCACAACCACTGTGGAACTACAACTACTATGGTACTGTGTTTAGTGAAGGACTACATACAAGAAAACAAGAGAACCAATGAAAAACAAGTATGAAAGCCCAAGTTCTCTAAGCTACCCATAACTTGCAGTAGTCTTTCATTTGACTAATCAAAGTCCAAGATGACCCTTACAGCAGGCAAAATAGATTTACTCAAAGCAGAAAATTAAATGCAGTCAAGAGAATCAGACAATGTAGAAAACATCCCTAAAATGCTAGATAACTTAGGTAACCTTAAGTGCACACACAAAAACTGGTATTTTCCTGGTATTTTGTACATAGTCCTAGAATGAAAGGAGATATTCACATCTAATACAGATATTTCTAGTTTGGAACAGATGTGCCGGGCCTATCCTTAGTCACTTTGGTATTCATAAACTGCATGGCAGTGGTGTCACAAAAGTGCTTTTATGCAATGAGGACGTCACCTTACCTGGATAGCTGGCTCCTTACTACCAATAGCCAAATCTGTCAGATTCAAGTCATGAACTTCACTTTTAGTTATTTGGAGTACCCACACATCAGAGTGAACAAAACTAAATTACAACAGACTGCCACATCAAAATATATTTTTCCTAAGCTCTCTTGATATACAAGAAATAAAAGCCTTCAAGCCAGCACTATAACATGAGCATCTGAAAAGTACAGCGATGTACACTTACCATAAATGCAGATGTTTGAGTGTATTCACTGTTGCAGTCACCACATTTGGGTTATCTGCCTGCAGGTAGCCCTCAGATGGCCTGAATACCAGAGTCTTTGGATTTCTGCGTCGGATGCTGTCGCTTCTTCCATGACGTCAGGTTGTCAGGTGTATAAAAAGTACAGTTTTGTACCTACCATAAATAAATGTAGATGTTCGAGTGTGTACACTGCTGCAGTCATTACACTTGGGTTATCTGCCGTCAGGCGGTCCCCGCAGTTGGCCCGAGTTCCAAAGTGTTGGTCGCTTCTTCCCTGACGTCAGTGCGACAGGGGTATAAAAGAGGCAGCCAATGCCATTTTCTTCAGTTTTTCTTGCCCCAGATGTCAGGTGCCCCCAAATAGGAAGGCAATACATAATCCTAAATAAACATACATAAGTAGAAAACAATAGCTACACCTATAAGCAAATACACCATATAGAAATACATCATATAGATTGCATAGAAAGGGAGGTGCAAATAATACCCAGCTAAGAAGAGGGGATGGAGGGAGGGTAACCTGGACTGCAGCAGTGTATACACTCGAACATCTACATTTATGGTAGGTACAAAACTGTACTATGTTCATCGTGTTACACTGCTGCAGTCATTACACTTGGGTTGAATCCCAAAGCTAAGGCTGGGTGGCTGGTACTAAACAGGGTTTGGAGTAGCTAAGAGGCCCTGCAGAACTGCAGTGGCAAAGCCAGCTCTGGCTTTTGAGTATAGAGGTAAGTGGTAGTGCTTGGTGAAGGTGTGCACTGAACTCCAAGTTGCAGCCTCCAGAATATCCTTGGTTGGTACTCCTCTGAGGAAGGCTGCTGATGTGGCTGTAGGCCTGGTGGAATGGGGTCTGTTACCAGGTACAGGTTTCCCGTGGTGTGTGTAGCAGAAGTGGATACAATGTCCTATCCATTTTGAAATGGTCTGTTTTGAAATAGTTTTTCCTTGTGATCCTGCAGCATAGGATACAAACAGTTGGTCAGATTTTCTGAAAGCCTTTGTTTTATCCAAGTAGAAATGTAATTGTCTGTGAATGTCCAAAGAGTGTAGGAGCCTTTCCCCTTTATTCTGGGGGTTTGGATAAAAGGTGGGTAAATGAATGGTTTGGTTTAGAGCCACACTAGATACCACCTTTGGCATAAAGGTAGGGTTAGTTTGTAAGGAGACTCTGTCTTGATGAAAAATGATGAAAGGTTCCACTGCCACTAGGGCCTGTAGCTCTGAGACTCTCAGTGCTGAAGTTATTGCTAACAGCAGGGCAGTTTTCCATGATAAAAATTTTAATTCGGCTGAAAAAGCTGGTTCGAAGGATGGTACAGTAAGTTTTTCCAAAACAAAATTGAGGTCCCAAGTTGGTGTTGGTGCTCTCCGGGGCGGTCTTATGTTCTTAGCCCCTCTGAGGTATTGTCTTAGTAATGGATGTGAAAAAATAGGAGGATCCATGTTGTAATGAGCTGAAATAGCTGAAGCGTGGATCTTAATAGATGAAAGGGAAAGGCCTTTGTCCAGCATCTCAGTTAAATACTGTAATATCTGAGGAATATTTGGGACAAGAGGATTTAGGCCTTTAGCCTGGTTCCAGGCGCAGAATGTTTTCCATTTGTCGGAGTATGTTTTCCTGGTGCTGGGTCTCCTGGTCTCCAAAATGACATCCATAACAGCTTTAGAAAGGAGTGTTGACTGGTTGTTTAAGTAATCCACCATGCAGCCAGATTTAAAGTCTTGAGCTGGCTGTGCAGAATCTGATTGTTTTGCTGAGTCAGTAGAGGTGAGGAATTTGAGGTAAAATCCATGGTGGGCCTTGAGCCATGTTCCTTAATATTGGATACCAGTGTTGGCGTGGCCAGTCTGGAGCAATGAGGATCATTTGTGGCCTCTCTAGTTTGGCTTTCAGGAGTACCTTTGCCAGAAGAGGCAGTGGAGGAAAGGCATACACTTTTAATGTTTTCCAACTGAATGATAGGGCGTCCACTTTCCAAGCTAGTGTGTGGCATGTCCTTGTGCAAAATTTCCGTAGCTGGTAGTTTTGGGGGGAGGCAAAAAGATCTATGTCTGGGCTCCCCCATTTTTGAATTATCATTGTGAATACTTGTGGATTTAGTTTCCACTCGTGAGGGTCCATGATATTTCTGCTTAGGTCATCTGCCAATGTATTTTTCTTTCCTGGCAGGAATTGTGCTTGTAGTTGAACTTGGTAGGCCAGTGCTGTATTCCACAAGGTCACTGCTTTCCTGCATAGGGGGTAGGAATGTGTGCCCCCTTGTTTGTTTATGTACCACATCACTGTGGGGTTGTCAGTCTTTAGTAGCAGTTGTCCTGGTTGTAGGAGGTCCTTGAAAGCTGTTAGGGCATTTTGTACAGCTAGCATCTCTTTTTGATTGATGTGGAGATGCATTTGATCTGGGGTCCATTCGCTCTGAATACACTGTCCTGCCATGTGTGCTCCCCAGGCGTAATCTGATGCATCTGTTGTTAATGTCTGCCTGGCTGTGGGTAAGGTGAAAGGCTGACCCTTGTTGAGGTGACATGCCTGAGCCCACCACAGAAACTCTTGTTGAAGGCAGGGAATGAGTGGTATTATTGCTCCCAAGCTGTGACTGTGCTGAGTCCATATGCTTTTCAGGTACCATTGTAATTTCCTCATATGCAGTCTGGCATATGGAATTAGTAGTATGCAAGATGCCATGAACCCCAAGGCCTGCAGAATTTTTCTTGCAGGGAGTTCAGTTTTTGTTGCCATCATTTGAAAAGATTGAGTCAGTTGTCCTTGCTTGTCTGGTGTGAGAAGCCATCTGGGCCGTTGTATTTAAGCTGGAATTTGGGAACTTCCAGGTAAGTGTTTAGAATTGAAAGGTCCAGAATGGGTCTCCAGGCTTTGTCCTTTCGGGGGACCAGAAAGAGTCTTGAGTAAAATCCTTGTACTTGCTCCTGTATAGGAACCTCTTGAATGGCTCTCATGTCCATCCATGAGTGCTATAATTTGTCTTTGAGCCTCTGCCCATTGATTTGGTGGCAGGTTTGGCATTCATTTTATCCTTGGTAAAGTGTGAAAGTGGAACCTGTATCCTTGAGATACAATATTTAGAACCCATTTGTCCTGGGTGATGACATGCCAATTGCCTGCTAAAAGTGCTAGTTTTCCTCCCAAGGGGGCTGCCAAGAGGGATTTACTTGGCAGTCTGAGGGGTAAGTCATTGTGATTGTTTTCTGAAAGTTTGTGGCCTGTCTTCTCCTCCTTTCTGGGTTGTGGCACCCCATTGACGAGGCTTGTAAGAGCCTTGTGGCTGACCTCTGCCCCTTGGGCATCTGTATTTGCCCCTCTGAGGTCTGTCAGAAGTTGGAAAGGACCAATTTTTGGTTGGCCAATTTCTGCTAAAATGAGGGGGCTGTACTTGTAAAAAAATCCTTGACCGTATGCATAGATTTTGCCTTATCCTCCATTTTCTTTAAAATCTCTTCTGCTTTCACACCAAATAAAACATCCTGCTGTAAAGGTGCATCCAATAACTTTGCTTTAACATGATCAGGTAAACTTTGTTCTTTTAACCAAGCATGTCTACGAATGACAGACCCTGTTACTGCTGCTCTACAAGAAACTTCCAATGAATCAAATCCACATTGCAAAGTGTGTTTTCCCACTTGTTCTGCTGCATGCAATAAATCCTGCATTTCCTTGTAGTCAGGCTGCTCTGAATCAGTTAGCATTTTTTGCTTTAATTGAGACATCAAATATTGCTGATATTTCAGCATGTGAAACTGGCAATTTAAGGCCCTCATGGCTAGAGTAGCTGAGGTGTATACTTTCTTTCCCCATCTGTCTAGTGCTCTAGAATCCCTTTCGGAGGGTACAGGATTTTTAGCAAGAGAGACCTTAACCCCTTTGGGACTCTGGGAAATGGTTTCTGGGTCAGCAACAGGGCTTTTGTATAGGAATTTGAGAGAGTCAGGGACTCTGTAGTATCTGTCTGGTTTGGCTGGGGGTAAAGAATCTGGATTTAGGCTAGATTCTGAATAATCATCATCCACAATGTCTAGTACTGGGGGAATAGCAAGGGTCTGTGCTGAGGCAGTAAAAGGAACTCTCGGAGCCTTTTCTTGGATTCAGAATAATCCTGGCCTTCCCAGTGGAAATGTTCCCTCATGGTATGCAAGATTTCCCCAAAAGAATAGTCCTCTGGGGGAGATGCTGAAGGGATTGACTCTTCAGCATCAGAGTCCTCATATGGGGGAAAGGAATATTCCTGTTCTTCAGAGGAATCTGAGGAAATGGAAACCTGGTCAGATGAAGCATAGTCTTCCTCCTGTCTAGGCCTTTTATCAGGAGGAGGATGGGAACCCCTGATCAGGGTAATTAAGTCTTCGGCCATTTTAAGCATCTGTTTCTTAGGCATGGGGCCCTGTACTGGAGAATGCTGTACTGGCTTCCTTACTTTTAAAGGAGTTTTCAACTTTGTATAAGATTTAATAGTAAGTGTAGTCGGTCTGAAGACACCTTCTGCAGCTGAAGGCCTTTCAACTACACCGGGTTCCCCTTCAGCAACGGTGTCGGTAGGGCCTAAAGGTAAAGGCTCCGGAGGCCCAGCAATCTCCGCTTGGTAGTCAGAGGCAGCCTGTGGTTCTAAATCAGCGGTAGTCAGGGGCTGCGTAAGCACCTCACTGAAAACCGGAGAACCGGCGACTGGCCTAGCAGAGGCCTCGGTGTCTGGTTTGGGTCTCGGCTGCCTGTCCTTATCTTTGCGTTTCTTATGTATCCCGGTCATCGGTTGCTCCGACGGCATGGTGTAATTAAGTTTTCTACCAAAATAATGTCGGGTGAAATCAAACCGATGTTTAATAGTATGTTCGTTAAACCTAGCACAAAACCGACAACCAGTGACGTCGTGGTCTGGGCCTAGGCATGGAATACAATAAGAATGAAAATCCTTATGAGGTATTTGCTTCCCACAAGAAATACAATTATTAACTTTTTCTGACATCGGTCTGAGGCAAGAAAAGTTTCCTCAATGGGGTACTTAGCTTTATTGAAGACTTTGGTCTGAAATTCGAATTGAAAATTTCAGGAGTAGGCTGACCGGCACTTGCAAACTGCTTCTGCTCCGGGCACCGAGCGGCAAGAAAGACTGGAGAAAATGGCATTGGCTGCCTCTTTTATACCCGTCGCACTGATGTCAGGGAAGAAGCGACCACAACAGACGCCGGACCAAGACTTTGGAACTCGGGCCGACTGCGGGACTGCCTGACGGCAGATAACCCAAGCGTAATGACTGCAGCAGTGTAACACGATGAACATCATGCAGCTGACGCCATTACATCAGTTTTTCTTGCTTTAGATGTCAGGTGCCCCCACAATAGGAAGCTATTACATGGTATGGAACACGCCCAGCAAAAAGCAAATACACATGATATAAAGTATGCCAAACAAAAATGAGAGATAAAAGTAAAGAGAAGTCAGGGAGCTGGTGGGAGGGTAACCAGGACTGCAACAGTGAATACACTAACATCTACATGTATGGTAAGTGTACACAACTGTACTATGTTCTTCGTGTTTCACTGTTGCAGTCATCACATTTGGGTTGATTCCCAAAGCTAAGGAAGGGTGGAGGCAGTTAAACAGCATTAGGGCTAGCAATCAGGCCTTGTAAGACTGCTGTGGCAAATCCAGCTCTGGATTTTGAAAAGATAGGCAGGTGGTAATGCTTGGTGAAAGTATGTAGAGATCCAGGTAGCAGCTTCCAAGATGTCCCTGGTAGGGACTCCTCTGAGAAATGCAGTAGAGGTAGATGCAGCCCTGGTGGAATGTGATCTTATCCCCCTGTGGGGTAGGTTTTCCATGGTGCTTGTAGCAGAAGTGGATGCAATGGGCTATCCATTTGGAAATGGTTTGCTTTGAAACAGCCTTCCCCTCTGCCCCTACAGCAAAGCTAACTAGCAGCTGGTCAGATTTTCTGAGAGGCTTAGTTCTGTCCAAATAGAATCTAAGCTGTCTGTGTGCACCCAGAGAATGCAGCATCCTTTCTCCCTTAATTTGGGGATTAGAGAAAAAAGTAGGCAAATGAATGGACTGGTTTAGAGCCACACTAGACACCACCTTGGGCATAAAGGATGGATTAGTCCTGAGGGAAACCCTGTCCGCATGGAAGATATGAAGGGTTCCCACTGCCATGAGGGCCTGCAGTTCAGACACTCTTCTTGCAAAAGTGATGGCTAGAAGTAAGGCTGTTTTCCAAGAAAGGAATTTCAACTCTGCTGTAGCAGCTGGTTCGGGGGGGGGGGGGTGAGTTTTCCCAATACAAAGTTAAGGTCCCAGGGTGGAGTGGGAGCTCTCCTTGGGGTGGGGGTCTTAAATTTTTGGCCCCTCTAAGGAATTACTTTAGTAGGGGATGAGAGAAGAGGGGAGCCTCAGTATTATAATGTGCTGAAATGGCAGAGGCATGAATCTTAATTGAAGAGAAAGATAGGCCCTTGTGGAGCATTTCTGTTAAATAATCTAGAATATGAGGTAAGCTGGGTACCGTTGTGCCCATCCCCTGAGCCTGGCTCCAGGAACAGTATCTTTTCCACTTTTCTGAATAGGATTTTTTAGTACTAGGCCTCCTTGCCTCCAGAATGACATCCAGCACCTGCTTACTGAGGGTTATTTGAGGTGAGCTCAGGGAATTAGCCAGGCTGCAAGGTTCAGGGTTTGAAGCTGAGGGTTCAGAATCTGGCCCACCTGCTGGGACAGCAGGGAAGGGGTCTGAGGCAGGTGCCATGGTTGCAGCACTGTCAGACTGCGCAAAAGGGGGTACACCCATGTGCTGGCGTGGCCAGTCTGGCGCAATCAGGATTGCCCTTGGCTTGTCCTGTTTGATCTTTAGTAGAACCTTCGAGAGGAGAGGCAGAGGGGAAAGGCATAAAAGTACAGTTTTGTACCTACCATAAATGTAGATGTTCAAGTGCTCATACAGCTGCAGTCATAACAGATGGGTTATCCTGCCATCAGGCGGGTCCTCGGTCGGCCGAATTCCAAAGTCTAGGTCCGGCGTCAGTTGTCGCTTCTTCCCTGACGTCAGTGCGGCAGGGGTATAAAAGAGGCAGAAGATGCCATTTTCTTCAGTTTTTCTTGCCCCAGATGTCAGGTGCCCCCAGAAGGAAGGCAAACATTTAGTTATGCAAAGATGCAATGCTGATAAATCAAAAACAGTAGTTGCAAGCAAATACACCATAAAAGAACACCCCAAAAAGGTTATATGAAAAGTGTTTGTCATAAGGCCTGTCCTAAGAGGGGATGGAGGGAGGGAAACTTGGAGTGCAGCTGTATGAGCACTCGAACATCTGCATTTATGGTAGGTACAAAACTGTACTATGTTCATCGTGCATACAGCTGCAGTCATAACAGATGGGTAGAATCCCAAAGCTAAGTAAGGGTGGTAGGCACTAAGTGGAACTAGGAGGGGCTAGGATGCCCTGCAGGACTGCTATGGCAAAGCCCGCTCTAGATTTTGAGTATAGTGGGAGGTGATAGTGCTTGGAGAAAGTGTGCACTGAACTCCAGGTGGCTGCTTCTAAAATGTCCTTGGTAGGGACCCCCCTGAGGAAGGCTGCAGAGGTAGCTGTGGCTCTGGTGGAGTGGGATCTGATGCTTGCAGGCACAGTTTTTCCATGAAATGAGTAACAAAAGTGTATGCAGTGGGCTATCCATTTTGAAATTGTCTGTTTGGAAATAGCCTTTCCCTGAGCACCTACAGCATAGGACACAAAGAGTTGCTCAGATTTCCTGATTGGCTTTGTTCTGTCCAAGTAGTAACGAAGTTGTCCGTGAATGTCCAAGGAATGTAGTAGTCTTTCCCCTTTGTTTTGTGGATTAGGATAAAAGGTAGGTAAGTGGATAGTCTGATTCAAAGCTACACTGGATACAACTTTTGGCATAAAGGTAGGATTGGTTCGTAAGCAAACTCTGTCCTGATGGAAAATGATGAATGGTTGCACAGCCATGAGGGCCTGTAGCTCCGAAACCCTGCGTGCTGAGGTGATAGCCTGAAGAAAGGCGGTTTTCCATGACAAGTACTGTAACTCTGTTGAAGAAGCTGGCTCGAAGGGAGGAATGGTCAGCTTTTCCAATATGTAGTTGAGGTCCCAAGCAGGGACTGGTGGTTTCCTTGGGGGTTTTAAATTATTTGCCCCTCTGAGGAACTGCCTTAAGAGAGGGTGAGAGAATAATGGAGGATCTGTGCTGTATTGTGCAGAAATGGCTGAAGCGTGGATTTTGATGGAGGAGAAGGAAAGTCCATTGTTTAACATCTCAGCTAGGTACTGTAAAATTTGAGGTACATTTATTACCCAAGGATTCCGTCCCTTTTCTTGATTCCAGACACAAAATCGTTTCCATTTGGCGGAGTAAGCATTTCTAGTAGAAGGTCTTCTGGCCTCCAAGATGACATCCTGCACCTCCTTGGAGAGGAGAAACTGTTGGGAAATCAAGGAATTCTCCATGCAGCTAGATTTAGAGTTTTGAGATGGCTGTGAAGGGTTTTGTAGTTGTGCTGGGACAACAGAAGAGAGACTAGAGGTAGGATCCATGGTGGGGAATGTGTCAGGCTCCTCAGGAGCGGATACCAGTGTTGTCTTGGCCAGTCTGCAGCGATGAGAATCATTTTCGGCCTCTCTGCTCTGGCTTTTAATAGAACTTTGGGCAGCAGAGGAAGAGGCAGGAAGGCACAGACTGTCAATGTTGCCCAATTGAAGGAAAGTGCGTCCACTTTCCAGGCCTGTGGATGATAGGTCCTTGAACAAAATGTTTTCAACTGGCAATTTCTGTGGGTAGCAAAGAGATCTATGTCTGGCTGTCCCCATGCCTGAGTTATCTTTGTGAAAAGTTGAGGATGCAACTTCCATTCGTGTGGCTCTGTCATATTTCTGCTTAGGTTGTCTGCCAGTGTGTTTTCCTTCCCTGGCAGGAATTGTGCCTGCAGTTGAATTTGCAGTTCCATTGCTGTGTTCCATAGGGTCATGGCTTGCCTGCACAGGGGGTATGAATGAGTTCCCCCCTGTTTGTTTATGTACCACATATCACTGTGGTGTTGTCTGTCCTTATCAACAGCTGGCCTGGATGCAGTAGGTCTTTGAAGGTCATAATAGCCTTTTGCACGGCCAGCATTTCCTTTTGGTTGATGTGAAAGTGCTTCTCTGTTCGGGTCCATTTTCCCTGAAAGCACTGATCTGTCATGTGTGCTCCCCAGGCATAGTCTGAGGCGTCTGTTGTGATGATTTGAGTTGTTTGAGGTACACAGAAAGGAAGACCTGTGTTTCTTTGGCAAGCTTGAGTCCACCACAAAAATTCCTTTTGAAGGCATGGAATGAGTGGGATAACTGTTTCCAAGCTGTGGCTGTGTTGAGACCATAAGTTTTTCAGGTACCATTGAAGTTTCCTCATATGCAGCTTTGCACATGGGATTAGTAGGATGCAAGATGCCATGAATGCCAGAGCCTGCAGGATTTTCCTTGCAGTTAGCCTGGTGTAAGTTGCCATTTTTCTGAAGAATTGAGACAGTTGCCCTTGCTTGTCTGGCGTGAGGTAGGCCATCTGGGTGGTTGTATCCAAGCTGGCACCCAGGAAAATTATTTGTTGAGAGGGTATTAGTTTTGATTTCTTTTTGTTGACTGTGTATCCCAGAAAGTTCAACAGTTTTATTACAAACGCCAGGTGCTGCAGTAGTATGCCCTTGCTGTCCGCTTGGATCAGGCAGTCATCCAGATATGGGTAGATTTGTATCCCTTGTAGTCTGCAGAAGGCGATTACTGATGCCAGGCATTTCGTAAACACTCTGGGCGCAGTAGATAAGCCAAAGGGCAATGCAGAGAATTGGTAATGGGTTGAACCCGCAAGAAATCTGAGGTATCTTCTGCAATCTTGTCTGATAGGGACAGGCAGGTATGCCTCCTTGAGGTCCAATGTTACCAGCCAAGACTCCTTGCCCAGCATGGGAAGAAGCTGCTGTAATGTGAGCATCTTGAATTTTGGCACCTGTAGATATGTGTTTAGGATGGATAGGTCTAAGATAGGTCTCCAATCTTTGCCTTTCCTCAGTACCAGGAATAGTCTGGAATAAAACCCCTGACCTTGTTCTTTTGCAGGTACCTCTTGAATTGCTTTCATGTCCATGAAAGCTGAAACTTGTTTTTGTGCCAGGTTTGGCATGCCTCTCATTTTTGGAAGGGTGTGAAAGTGGAACCTGTAGCCTCTGTCTATAATGCCCAGAATCCATTTGTCTTTTGTAACAATATGCCAATTTTTTGAGAATAATGTCAATTTTCCACCCAAAGGTGCTGCCATTAAAGCTTTGCTTGGCAGGTGTAGGGGGAAGTCATTGTGTCTGTTTTCTGAAAGACTGTGATCTATCTTCTCCACCTCTTGGGGTTGGTGCTTGCCACTGCCTGGCTCTGAAGGATCCTTGAGGTTGCCCTCTGCCCCTTGGGCGCCTGTATCTGCCCCTTTGAGGTCTGTCCGTGGCTGGAAAGGACCAATTTTTTGAAGGCCAGTTTCTGCTGAAACGTGGAGGCTGTACCTGCAGGAAATCTTTCACTGTTTGCATTGATTTCGCTTTTTCCTCCACTTTCTTTAGCACCTCCTCAGCTTTAACACCAAACAATACATCTTTTTGAAGAGGTGCATCTAATAATTTAGCTTTGACATGATCTGGTAAGGTTTGCTCTTTGAGCCAAGCATGCCTATGTATAACAGACTCCGTAACAGCAGCTCTACATGAGGCCTCCAAAGCATCAAAACCACACTGCAAGGTAGGTTTACCCACGTGCTCTGCACCATGCAACAAATCCTGCAACTCTTTTAAATCTGGTTGTTCTGATTGTGTCATCTTGCTTTTCAGCTGAGTTATCAGAAACTGTTGATACTTTAACATATGGAACTAAAAATTTAATGCCCTCATGGTTAAAGTGGCCGAGGTGTACACTTTTTTCCCCCACCTTTCTAAAGCTCTGGAATCTCTCTCTGAAGGTAATGGATTTTTAGCAGTAGAGGCCTTAATTCCCTTGGGACCCTGTGAAATTGTTTCTGGGTCAGCAGTATGGCTTTTATATAGGAACTGGTGAGAATCAGGAACCCGGTAATACCGGTTTGGTTTAACAGGAGCTGGAGGCAAAGAATCAGGATTAAGGCTGGCTTCTGTGTACACATCATCCAATATATCTAAAACAGGAGGGATAGCCAGAGGCCTATTGCTGGGGGAGCAGAAGAAATTCCCTGAGCCTTTTCTTGGAATCAGAGTAATCTTGGCCTTCCCAGTGAAAGTGTTCCCTCAATGCATGCAGGGTTTCCCCAAAAGAGAAGTCCTCGGGGGGGGGGGGCGTGAGGGAATACACTCCTCTGCATCAGAGTCTTCGAATGGAGAATAGGCATAATCTTGGTTCTCAGATAGTTCTGAGGTAATAGAAGCTTGATCTGAGGAAGGGTAGTCTTCCTCTAATCTAGGCCTTTTGTTAGAGGGGGGATGAGAACCCCTGATAAGAGTAATCAAATCCTCAGCCATTTTAAGCATCTGTTTTTTAGGCATGGTGCCTTGAGAGAGGGTCTGAGGAACCTGTTTTTTGGTTTTCATGGCTGCTTTAGATTTAGTGAAGGCTTTAATAGAGAAGGAGGAAGGCCTGAAGATCCCTTGAGAAATGGCAGGCCTGTCTAAATTCTGAGTTTCCCCGCCAGGAGTGGCGTCGGGATCTGTAGTAGGGATGGGGGCCGAGGAGCCTGTTACCTTGGGTACTGAAGACACCGGTAATACAATGTCATCAGTACTCAGGAGCTGTGTAGGTGCCTCGCTGAGTACCGGAGAACCGGTAGTCGGCCTTAGCGTGGTTTCAGTAGGTGGAGCGGACCTCATATGCCGGTCCTTATCTTTGCGGTTTTTGCTCAAAACTGGAGTCGAAGTATCCGACGACATAATATAATTAAATTTTTTGCCAAAAAAGTGAAGGGCGAACTCCGCCCAACACTCAATAGTGCGCTTATTGAATCTAGCACAAAAACTGCAGGCCGAGACGTCGTGGTCTGGGCCTAAGCAAGGTATACAGTAAGAGTGGAAATCCTTATGCGGTATTTGCTTCCCACATGAAATGCAATTATTAACTTTGTCTGACATTGGTCTGAGGCAAGAAAAGTTTCCCCAACGGGGTACTTAGCTTTCAAGAAGACTTCGGCTGAAATACTTTCGTAAATCTCAGGAGCTGGCCGACTGGCACTTGCGAACTGCTTCTGCTTCGGGCACCGCACGGCAAGAAAGACTGAAGAAAATGGCGTCGGCTGCCTCTTTTATACCCCTGCCGCACTGACGTCAGGGAAAAAGCGACGACAACTGACGCCGGACCTAGACTTTGGAATTTGGCCAACCAAGGACCTGCCTGACGGCAGCTGTATGCACGATGAACATCTGAGAGGCTTTCCCAGATGAACAGGGAATCCACTTTCCAAGCTTGACTGTGGTGAGTTCTGGTGCAGAATTTGTTCAACTGCTACTTCTGAGGGGAAGCAAACAAGTCTACCTCTGATGTCCCCCATTTGCTCCTCAAGAGGTTGAATATTTTGGGTTCTAATTTCCATTCGTGTGGGTCCATGAGATTTCTACTTAAGTCTGTCAGTGAATTTAGTTTGCCTGGCAGGACTTCAGCTTGCAGGTTCACTTGGTAGCTTAAGGCTGTTTTCCACAGAGCCATGGCTAGTCTGCAGAGTGGGTAGGAATGGGTTCCCCCCTGCTTATGTACCACATAACTGTGGTGTTCTCTGTCTTTACCAATAGCTGTCCTGGAAGAATAAGATCTTTGAAGGCTGTAAGGGCATTCTGTACAGCTATTTCTTTTTGACTGATATGCAGGTGCATCTGGTTTGGGCTCCATTTGCCCTGAATGCACTGCCCTTCCATGTGAGCCCCCCATGCATAGTCTGATGCGTCTGTTAAGAGTTTGGGCGGCAGGGGGTAGAGTGAAAGGGAGTCCCTTGTTGTGGTAGCAGGTCTCTGCCCACCAAAGAAACTCTGCCCTTAGACAAGGAATGACAGGAATCATAGTTTCCAGGTCCTGAGAATGTTGACACCATAGACTTTTTAGATACCAGTGAAGTTTCTTCATATGCAGTCCTGCATATGGAATTAACACAATGCAAGAGGCCATGAACCCAAGGGCTTACAGTATTTTCCTTGCAGATAGCTGGGTTTTTGTGGCCAGTAGGTTGAAGTAGGTTATCAAATAAACTTGTTTCTCCTGAGTGAGGAATGCCATCTGGGAAGTTGTATTCAAGCTTGCTCCCAGGAATACAATCTGTTGGCAGGGAACTAGGTTTGATTTCTTCTCATTGATGGTGTACCCAGTGAGGTTAGAAGTCTCTTTACAAATGCCAGGTCTTGTAATAGTAAGTCCTGACTTACTGCCTGAATCAGGCGATCGTCCAAGTATGGGTAAAATCTGAATATTTATCTGCCAGCAAAATGCAATGGCTGGAGATAGGCACTTTGTGAATACCCTGGGCACAGTAGATAAGCCAAAGGGAAGTGCAGAGAACTAAAATGTAGGTATTTGTCTGCAGGATTCCCTTATTGGGATGTGCAGGTAAGCACCACCAGAAAGGTGTTGAGAATAGACAGGTCCAGGATAGGACACCAGGAGTTTTCTTTTCTGGGAACCAGGAACAGTCTTGAATAAAAACCTTGTCCTCTCTGTTCTGTTGGGACAAACTGAATAGCCCTGATACCTAGGAGAGAGATCACTTGTTTTTGGGCCTCCACCCACTGATTTGGGGGGAGGTCTGACCATCCACTTGCTAGTTGGGCAGGGCTTGGAAGAGTTAAGGATAAGTCATTGTGCCATTTTTCTAAAGGGGGGTGGCTAACTACTACATGCTTTGGAAGTGGGAGCCACCCACTGCTTAGATCTGTGCATAGCCTGAAACTGAAGTATTGGTGGTCTGCTGCTCCTGGGTTTGGACTGAGAAGGCCTGGAAGGGACTGGAAAAGACCAGTTCTTTGAAGGCCAATGCCTACTGAATCTAGGAGGCTGTACTTGTAAGAAATCTTTAACAGTTTGCACAGATTTAGCTTTTTCCTCCATCCTTTTGAGGACTTCTGCTTTGTTGCCAAAACGGCGGTCTTGGTTTAAGGGCGCATCCAGTAATTTAGCTTTAACATGATTTGGGAAGTTTTGTTCCTTAAGCCAAGCATGCTAATTACAGACCCAGTGACAGCAGCCTTCCAAGATGCTTCTAAAGCATCAAAACCACATTGCTAAGTATGTTTACCAACTTGTTCAGCAGAATGCATTAACTCTTGCAAATCTTTGTGCTCAGCACAGTCAGGAATCAACATAATTTTCTGTTTTAGTAGTCCCATAAAATGCTGCTGATACTTCAACACATGAAACTGCCAATTTAAAGCCCTAATGGCCAAAGTAGCAGAAGTGTATACCTTCTTACCCAATCTGTCTAAAGCTCTAGAGTCCCCATCAGAAGGGGTAGGATTTTTGGCAGTAGTAGCCTTAATGCCTTTTGGTCCTTGGGAAATGGGTCTCTGGATCTGCATTACGATTCTTGAAGAGGAATTTATGAGAGTCAGGTACTCTGTAATACCTGTCCAGTTTCCTGGGAGCTGGAGGCAAAATGTCTGGGGTACGGCTGGATTCCAAGAAAACAATCTACAATCTCCAGAACAGGTGGGATAGCTAGAGGCCTGTGTTGAGGCAGGAGTAAAAATTCCCCAAGTCTCTTTTTGGACTCAGAATAGTCCTGGCTTTCCCAGCGGAAATGCTCTCTAAGGGTATGCAAGTTTTCACCAAAAGAAAAATCTTCTGGAGGGGAAGCAGAGGGAATGGAATCCTCTGCATCAGAATCCTCATAAGTAGATAAGGGTAAATCCTAGTAGTCAGAAGGAACAGAAATATCAGATTCCTGATCAGAAGAATCAGAAAGAAAACCAGTTCTAGGTCTCAGAGGGGGAAGGCTGGCTTCCCTTAAAGTAACAAGGTCTTCAGCCATTCCAATCATTTGTTTTTAAGGCGAATGGGCCTGAGAATGCGGTTTGGGCATTGGTTTTCTAGGCGTAGTGCGAGCTTTAGGCCTCAGGAAGTAGGTATTCTTAGCTTGAAACAAAGTCGTCAGTTTAATATGAAAAACGGTAGGCCTGAATACACCCTCAGAAGCCAGTGCCTGCACAGCGGCTATGGACCCAGCCAAGGTAGAGACATCCGCAGGTTCCATAGTCAAAGAAGCATCTCGTGGCATACCGGACTCCGAATGGGTCTCAGTAGAGGCCTGCGAATATGTAGTAGCGGGTATCAGGTGCTGCGAAAACGCCTCACTGAGTACTGGTGACTAGCTTAACGGAAGAGTCGTCGGCAGTTTTGGACCTATGCGGTCTGTCTCTGTCTTTATCCTTACGTTTTTTTCGGAAGATCGGTAGTCGGATGGCTTAACGAAGCCATTTCGGAGTATGGAGATAGAGAATGAAAGTATTTAGGCACAAAAATAGTCAGACGAATAGTTTGGGCGTTGAACAAGGCGCAAAACCGACAGTGAGGGACGTCGTCGTCTGGGCCTAAACAGGAGACGCAGTAAGAATGAAAATCTCTAGGAGGTATTTGCTTTCCACAGGCAAGACAATTGTTAATTTTTTTCTGACATTGGTTAGAACAAGAAAAAAGAATCTCCAACGGAGTACTTATCTTTTTGAAGACTTCAGGTCTGTAACTCAAAAATAAGTTATGTCCTCACCATAACATTCCATGTGAGCTGTTCATCTCGACTTCATTCTTTACTGATTGGTTCAGAGCCGATCCATCAGCTCCGGTACGGCAGTATGCAAAGCTCGAGGTCTTCCAGTAGCTGGAGGCCAAGCCTCTATCCCATGATGCACTATGAATTACATGATGCACTATGAATTACCTCAGATCTTGTTTGCTGTGTGTACTATAACCATATAAATGAGCTATCCTCCTATGGAGAGGAAGAAGAATTGAGCAACCAGGAGGAGACCATCCTCTAGGTCAACTATCAGCCAGGAGGGGATAGGAGGGAGGGACGCAAGAATGAAGGCGAGATGAACAACTCACATGGAACGTTATGCTGAGTACATAACTTCTTAATGTGAAGTTGTTCAATCTCGCCGTTCATTCTTTACTGATGGGTAGCATCCCTAGCACCATCAATCTCGGGTGGCTCACAGGAGTACAGTCTTCAGAACCGTAGACCCAAAAGAAGCCCTGTCCCTGGAGGCCTTATCAACTTTGTAATGCGTGATAAAGGTATGAAGTTTAGATCAAGTTGCTGCTGCACAAGTGTTATCAAGGGGCAATTTGGCTTGGAACGCTGGTTGAGTGAGCTTTAGTCTTGTGTTGCAAAGGCATATTAGCAGCTGAGAAAACAAAGGTGATACAATCAGATAACCATTTAGACAGAGTTGTTTTAACAAGTGGTCTACCTTTTCAGGCTTTAGAGAATGTAACAAATACGTGGTCCGATTTCCTGAAGTATTTTGTTCTATCCAAATAAAATCTGAGCTGTCTGTGAACATCAAGTTTGTGCAGCATATACTCAAACTTACTGGAATGATTAGGGAAGAAAACTGGTAACTCAATGACTTGGTCGATACTAGTTTTTGAACAAACTTTGGGCAAAAAAAGAGGGGTTTGTCCTACGAGATACTCTGTCAGCATGAAAAATTAAATAAGGAGGGCTGATAGATAAAGCCTGAAGTTCTGACTATCTGTGGGCAGAAGTAATAGATATCTGAAAAACAGTTTTCCACGACAAATATCTGAGGTCACAAGATGATTCTGGTTCAAACAGTGGAAGGATTATACGAGACAGCATAAAATTTAGATTCCATGGAGAATAGGGAGTTTTCACTGGCGGTCTCATATGAAATGTTCCCTTGAGAAAGGCCTTGGATAACTTGTGGGACATATTTAGCCCGTCAATCCTGAGATGAAAGTTAGACATAGCAGCCAACTGAACCCGAACTGCTGCGGCTGCTGCTCCTTTATTAAAAATCAGTCAAGAATTCTAGTATGGATGTCAAGGGGGCTTGGTAAAGATCAATGTTCTGCTTAGAAGCCCATATGGAAAATCTCTTCCACTTACTAAGATACAACCTTCTAGTGGACGGCTTGTGAGAAGACAAACAAATCTGTTTTGTCTCATTGGAGAAGTTATGAAGCCTGGCTATGAGGGGAACTGGAGCAGCCAAGAAGTCAGCTTCAGTGACTGCAGAGAAGGATGGAGGTTCCCTGACAGATGTGTCAGAAGGTCTGGAACTGGGTCCAGAATCCAGGGATCCTCCAAGAGATGATGTTGAAGGAATGGGAGCCAAATCTGCAGAGGGCAATAAGGGGCAATAAGAATGATGGTCCTTCCCAGGGATTTTGCTTTCTGTAGAACTCTGGGTATCAATGGGATTGGTGGAAAAGCACAGAGGGGACCCTGGGGCCAATCGAGTACGAGTGCGTCTCTTGGGACTTCTCCCAGAGGAGGAATCAGGGCAAAGTAGCTTCTGCATTTCGTGTTAATGTGGCTGGCAAAAAGGTCGCAGCAAGGCTGGCCCCATTTGCAGAAAATCCTGTCCGCAATCTGTTTCTTGAGGTACCACTCGTGTGGCAACAAGATTGCCCTGCTCAGTTTGTCTGCTATCATGTTGGATCTCTCCGGGATGTGCATTGCCAACAGAAAGCGCTGGGAGGAAACAGCCCACTGCCAAACTCTGAGGGCTTCTCGGCAAAGGGGGTAAGACTTGGTTCCCCCCTGCTTGCTCAAGTACCAGACTACTGACATATTGTGTCTGAATTGCAAACGTTCCTAAGGGAAGAGGGTCTTGGAAGTACTGCAATGCCAAACGTACTGCTCTCATCTCCAGAACATTGATCTGCAAATGTGACTCTTGATCTGTCCATGTGCCTTGGGGCAGTCTTTCTCTAAAAATGCTACCCCCACCTTATCAGGGAAGTGTCCGTGTTCACAGTGGCTACTGGAGGGGGTAAAACAAAGGGGCGTCGTATGGTGATGTGAAGAGACATCAACCACCACTAGAGATCTTTCTTGTAAGAGCTCGTAATTAAAATCGTATGACCCACTGGAAGTTCCTAGTAAGACCATTGAGTGAACAGCAGCAACTGAAGAATCCACATATGCATTCTTGCTAATGGTATGGCTGGGATTGCTGCAGCCATCAAACCCAATACTTTCAGAACTTCTGAAGCTGGTGCTGTCTTTCGATACCAATGTGCCAACATGCTGACAAAGAAGGAAGAGTCTTTCGAATGGTAGTCTTGAGTGGTGGTTGAAGTGTCTAACTCTGCCACGATAAAAACGATATGCTGTGTTGGCGACAAGGCAGACTTTTCTGAGTTGACTATAATGCCTAAATGATTGCAGAGTGCCAGAGTGTATTCCCTTGCCTGAATCAGTTGATGCCTGGTGGTGGCGGTAAGGAGACAATAGTCTAGGTACAGAAACACCTGGAATCCTAGATGCCTCAAGTGAGCTGTGACCACGGTCATGTATTTGGTGAACACTCTGGGGGCTGTAGTGAGACCAAAGGTCAGGGCTCGAAATTGATAATGACTGGCTCCCAGCCAGAAATGCAGGTGATCTCTGGATGGCCTGGCCATTTTTATGTGGTAGTACGCATCCTTGAGATCTATCAAGCACATCCAATTGTCTTTCCCTAAAAAGGGAAGTATAGACTGGAGCGTGACAATCCGGAACTTCTCTTTCTTCACATATTGGTGGAATCTGCTGAGGTCCAAAATGGGTCTCCAGTCCCTTGTTTTCTTTGGAACCAAGAAGAACCTTGAGTAAGTTCCGGATCCTGTTTGATCTGCTGGGACTGGCTGGATGACTCATTTCTAGCAACTTGTGGACCTCTATGGTTGCTTGTTCCCTGTAACTGGGAGGAACGTCCGGGATTCTCCTTATGGACGGTGGGGGGGGGGGGGGGTTGGGGTGGCAATGGTATTAAGTACCCTCTGGAAATGATGCTTTGTACCCAGCTGTCTTATTTCTTGCCAGGCATCTGGATACGAAGATAAGTGATCCCCAATTGTCTCCAGAGCAAGACAGTCGGGCCTCCTTTCAGGAGCGCTGGTAGGATTGACCAGAGAAGTGATCTGTCAACCCTGATGTTGCAGACCCCCTCGGCCGCGAGGGCGGTGTCTTCCACTATTACCCCCTCCTCTGCCCCTAGAGGGGGGTTCACCACATGTGTGCTGAAAGGTTCTGTGGGCTTTACGGAACCACATTTTTCCTCCCCTTTACCCTTTGGGATAAGGCCGAATAGGGGTGGAAAAACTGACTCCGATGGCAGAGTCTTTTCCTCCTGTTCACACCTGGTCAAAGTTTCCTTCACTTTAGGCCCAAAAAGGGATGAGCCATCAAAAGGGGTGTTTACAAAGGAACACTTAAAGGGCTCTGTGAAGCAACACAAGCGCATCCAGGAATGTCTTCTGATAGAGAGATTCCTGTACCCACTGCCCTACTCGTTCCATCAGCTGCATATGATATGAGACGCATAGATAATAGAATTTAGGGTAGCAAGCTGGGCAGCAACTTTGTCAGAAGCCCCTGCAGCTACAGTACCCTGAAGAGCATCTCCCAACTCCTTAACGAGATCTCTTTGCAACCTAGTGAAATGAGTTAAGTAGCTCAGTGAGTGGAGAGTAAAAGTCGCTGAAGTAAACATGCATTTCCCATATCTATCAATGATCCTAGACTCTCTATTAGGAGGATGAATAGATGAGGAAGTCTCAGACATTTCCTTTTTGGTGGCTGCCGCCACCATGGCATCAACAGGGACTCCTTTGGACAAGGTTTTATATGATGGAGCTGATATAAACTTATTAGACCTCCTAGGAACAGGCTCCATGAACTCCGGTGACTCCCATGCCCTCCGAGAGACCAACTGCATGAGCTCATCGAAGGGCGGAGACACCCAAGAGGTGGAGGGTTGAGACCCGAAAGCCTTCAGGAGAACTGACTCATCCTCGGTAGGGCTTTTGGACTGCCAATCACCCCTCTGCCTAAGGATCTCGAGTATCTCAGCAAAGGAGATATCCTCATAGGGGGACCCTTCTGACTCATCCAAGTCAGTGACAGATGTTAGACTCCTGTGGGGAGTCCAAATGTCTCCTCTTGCACAATCTCTTCCCAAGAACCTCCTCAGTGGGAATCTCTGGGGAGGTCTCAGAAGAGCAGAGGGCACCCTGTGGGGCTACCTGAGGCTCTGGATCTCTACACCTAGCTTGGAAGATGGAAGCATTAGCAGACACATGCACTTTGGAGGATGAGGAAGCAAGGCTTGAAGTCGAGGATTTCTTGGGGGACAAGGCTCTCCTCATGGCCTCGAAGGCACCACGGCTCCGATGTGAAGGAGCCGACGGACCCGAAGGAACTGCCAACCCCTCCCGCACCAAGGCTGTGGGCTCAGAGCCGGAGATAGGAGCCGAGCTCATCCAAGGCGAAGCCCCGAGAGGAAGAGTCAGCACCAACAAGTCGGTCCGACTATCCACCCCAGATCCGACTGGAGAGTGTCGGCTCCTAGAGTCCCCAGTCGGCGTCAAGGACGTCAGACTGGATGGAGCAGAGGACACTGGGGTAGGTCTTGGCTCCAAAGGCTTTACGATCAACAGGTCTGGCTTCCTCTGGCTCTGACGGTCCAGTAAGGTTCGGAGGAGAAATAGTCAAGTCAGGAGTAGTGGTCTTCGGTTCCGAAGCCGCTTGGGTCAGAGCTGACAATTTAGCAAGGCCTGGTGCCTGCAAAAGCTTCTGCACCAATCGATCCATATCCAAATCCAACAGGCTGACAGAAGACCTAGAAGAATGCACCAATGGCGCCAACTGAAGAAATGGAGATAGAGGCCTTTCAGACAGCGGCCCCAAGGCTGTGGGCTGGCTCCAAAAAGAAAAGACCATCTGCTCCGAGGTCTGTGGAGCAGATGTCACAGAATCCTTCAACTATTTAGATTTCTTAAGACTGCTTAGAGTCCTTAGATTCCCCAGATCATCTAGAGGACTTGGAAGACTTGCTGGTCACTCAAAGCTTCTTGAAAGGGATTCTTTAACAAGCCCGTCTACCAATTTTCCTTTTCCTCTCTAGTAACGCTCGCAAAGAAAAAGAATGGCAAATGGCACAAGAATCCTGTAAGTAAACACAAGTTACATGTCCATCAGTAACAGACATTTTTTGACCGCAGTCTGGACAATTTTTAAACCCAGACTTTGTTTATCTTTGTCATCCGCCACTATGCTACTAAGGAAAAACACAGAGCAGATAATCAGCAATACCCTAGGCTCTAACACACACACGCAAGGAGCCTAAGAAAAATGTAACAAATATATAGTAAGCTACTCGGCAAACCCTAGACTCTAATAGCGCACACACACACACACACACACGCACGCACACACACACGCACACGAGCCTAAGAAAAATGGAACACCAAATATTAGTGAACTTACTAGGCTCTGAACGAACACAGAAAAAACGAGCCTGATAAGAATTGAAAGTTAACTACTATTACTAAAACTAAGGCCAATATACAGAAGGCCAACAACAGGAAAGATATATATATATATAGACATATATATATATATATATATATATATATATATATTTATATATAAACTACAGCAGAAAAAAAAATAGGCCAAAATACACAAGGCCGATATAATGAAATATTACTAATCACACATGGGAAAGGAGCCTTTAAGAAGCTATAAAGCGAACTACCTATCAAACTATTTTGGAGAATTTAGCAACAATTTTATAGAAATAACTGCTAATATACAAGTTCTGAAAATAGCACTGGCCCGAGCTTGCACTGGAACCTCTGATCAGATGCCGCGGCAAACTAGATGAGGTAAATTCACAGTGCATCATGGGAGAGGGGCTTGGCCTCGAGCTACTGGAAGACCTCGAGCTTTGCTTACGGCCGTACTGGAGCTGATGGATCGGCTCTGAACCCAACAGTAAAGAATGAACGGTAAGATTGAACAACTTCACACTGAAAATTTCAGGAGTCGGCCAACCGGCACTTGCGAACTGCTTCTGCTTTGGGAATCGCACAGCAAGAAAGACTGATGTAATGGCGTCGGCTGCATGTTTTATACCCCTGACGACCTGACGTCATGGAAGAAATGATGGCATCTGAAACAGAAATCCGAAGACTCTGGTATTCAGGCTGGCTAAGGGATACCTGCAGGCAAATAACCCAAATGTGATGACTGCAACAGTGAAACACGAAGAACATCAAAGCACCTCTTCTGAAAACCACTTAAAACCAGGGACATTCAACTTATTGGACGTTATGGGTGCAGTCTCTTCCATTGCTCCTAGGACATGGCTTTATACAATGGTGCATGGAAACCTTAGAAATGCAGTGGATTCTGGTCCCAGATCTGCAGGCCCCAAACAGGATGTTCAAAACTTGTCACAGTGCTCAACTAATGGTCAAAATAACTGAACTTATTAGTGAACAAATTATCTGTAATTAGACTTACTCTACCAGAGATGCCTCCTCCACAGAATTAAGGCAAATAAAATTAGATTTATAATAAGGCCCAGAGCATGTGGTTATATAGGAAGCTTTGTGCATAATGTCCTGTACGTGAGAATAGTTCACAAAAGTCTGCAAAATCTTGCACACAAAATTAAAAATGGCTTGATTTTACTTCAGATAAACAATCAACAATCTAGCATTAATATGGCACAATGAAAGAAAGTACTCTGCTGTTTCTAACTGTAAGAATCAATGGCAAATTGATCATAGTAGTAGTGGACTTCCAAGATGGCTGAACATTGATCAACAGCTTGATTTTAGCTCTGCCATTATGAAAAAGAAACAGATAAAGGCCAGAAACTCTGCATGTTTTAGTAAAGTCAGTTACTGGCTGGTAAGTACATTGCCTGGATGGCAGCAAAGAAGAAACTGAAAGAGTCTAAAAGAAAATAAACAAGGAAAGGTACACACTGGCTGGGACAATTGCTACAGCTGTTCAGCAAAAAGTTCAAGCTCTAGCTTTGGTGCAAGACATGGCTTTTAGTATTCTAGATAAAAAAAATCAAATGTGCTCATAGACGATTAAAATAAATGAAACCCTGAAGGAGTATAACTCAAATAACAAATGGCTGGAAAAAAAATGGAAGAAGCTTTAAACCACTATTCAGATGAATTGATAAAACTGCAAAAATCAGAGGTCGAAATGATGAGAGGACAGAGCACAATGGGAAACCTTACATTTCCTGCTGTACCAGAGAAACTGACAGGAGATACTTAATTTTATGAAAGGACAAATAAGCAAGTGGACTGGTATTCCACAGCAAGATTAATTAACTAAAAGGGCATATCATGTGTATACTCCAAGCCTTGGAATGAAAAAGCAGAAAAGTAGTAAGGATGCAATCATACCAGCAGAAAGATTAGATCCTGACTAAACTATGGCAAAAGGACAAAATGCTAAAAATCGGTGACAGTGTTTGTGGAAATTTACTCAATGTACACCAGGAAAAAGAGGAGAACCACATTTACCCCAATATCAGGGAATGCTGAGAGGCAGATGTGAAATTCAAGCTGCTGCACCCTAGAGAATGAAAGTCATTTTGGATGCAGAACAGGCTAAGGAGAAAATACAGTCTGTCCAACAAAAAGCAGGTCATCAGATAGAACAGGATTCTGCGTCTCATTCTTCTTACTACAAAACTGAGAGACACTGCCAGTTAACCCTCTTCCAATGTTCTAAAGGAAAATGCTTGAGAGATAGAAAAACTCACAGGAATTGACTAGAAGTATATTTTAGTACTTTGGACTTAAACCTGTGTCTGGGGTTGGGAGATGCAGAGGAACAGGAAGACCAGCAACACTAAATTAGTGAATAAATGCGATACTATAAAGCATAAATCACATTTGTGAATTACGGCTTTACAAGAAAAAGGGGAAAGATTGGACTTTTGACTTTGTTAAACTTGCGGGAAACTGAAAAGTCTATGCCCCACTTCATGTCAAATGTTAAGGATGCTGAAGGGAAGGAGGAAAAAATAAACAAAGTAAAAACATCTGTTCTTTAGAGTATCTGTATGGGACATTTCATGATATAAACTTCAAGTTATACAGTAAAAACATTTTCAGGTATTGCATGGAATAAAGATACTAGAGTAAACAAGTGCCTCTCCTTAAAACCAAAAAAAAGACAGCGAGTATTACAGTGTAAACAGACAAGAAAGGCTGGACAAAAGTTTGTTTATATTAATGTGTTGTAATCTTGAGTTGTAGAGGGGGGATGGGGGTGTAAAAGTACACAGATTACAATATATGTAGAGCTGATATATTTTTTCTTATTTTTGCAAAGATTAATATCTGGATTAAGGCCTTTGGCTTTATGCGGTATTTTTTTTTGTGTAAGCAAGTAAATAAGTGGATACTAAAGCTAATGAAAATTTTTCCTTTGACAAATAAGTGTTGTGTAAGGTTAGATTTTGCACTCCTGCACATTTGTCATTTGCGTTTCCATGGAGACAACCTCACTACAGGGGGGGTGAAGCAATAAAAGCCAGAACACTGTTTTAAGGCTAGAGTTTAAAAGCATATACATACATTGTTTTTCACATCTGGGAGGGGAATGAAGACCAGACAAAAACAGATTGCAATTAGTGTACTTAGGAGCACAGGCTGTAAACATGCACTTAGCACTGATAACCTTAATGGCAGGTTTAAGTTAGGTGTGTGAAGCTGTCAATTTGGGACAACTGTTTCCATCAGGAGGGATAAACTTCATTATCTAAAGATGTACATAGTTGTGTGTGTTTGTTTCAAATTGACAGGTTATGGGGTGTTTTCAGGTGTGTGTGTGCATTTTCTTTGAGAGTTTTCATTAAAACAATGCGTTTTGTAAAAATGTGACAGGTTCAAATGGGAGATAAAGAAATGTATAAGATGAACCTGACAAACATTAGTGGGTGCACATAACAAAAGCTGAAAATAAACATTTACAACAGATGGAACAACTTATAATAATGGCTACACAAAACACTTTGGAACATGAACAGCCTCACAGGTCTACACAAAAAGGTAACAGTATTGAACTATATTGAGAAAAACACAGTGAAAACAATAATGCTACTGCAGACACATTTGGAAAAAAGTGAGCATGTGAATTTGATAAAGGATTCCATGATGGATATTCAGCAGAATACAATGTATAAAGGAAAGGGGGAATACCTACACTAACTGCTAGAGAAGCACCAGTACAGATACAGGGGGGAAGATGGTAATGGTAGATTTGTGGTAGTTAAGAGGCTACTTGTACAGGAGGATTATGCTGGCATGTATTTATATTTCATCTACAACTACTACAATGGAGCTTACAAATCTTTTGGGAAAAATAATCAGCTTTCAGCAGACAGTATTACTTAAAGGTGAGGAATGGAACTTGATTCACAACAGTGAGGACATGTATACAGGGGACCTAGAAGGGAAAAATAGGGTAGCTTTCTAAAGAAAGTCATGCATTCAGCAGTAGGAGCTCAGAGAATTTACATATTATTCTCCATGGTACAATAACTGGGCCAGACCAGACAAATTATATTTTACAGGAACATGTGCATTTAATTCAAAGTTTGACACGTAACCAGTAGCTTTCAGATCATGCTCCAATAACAAAGATAAAAATGAATGGTAATTAAGTAAAACTGAGACACTAACACTTCCCTACCTACATGTTAAAGAGAAGAATTTAAGGAATGAGTAGTGGAAATTATTTGAGAAGTATTAGGAAAGATAGAAATTTCTACAGAAGTTATAGCTATTGAGTTTAATAAAATTAAATAATTTTAAAATGACAGAAAAAAAATAAGGTTAAGTAAATTATTCAGAGGGGCTGACAATTATTGCAGAATTAGGAGAATCTCAGAGAGTAAAAGTGCTGGAGAGAAAAATAAAGGACTATCTGGATAACATGCATTTAGAAATGCTGCCGTTAAGCAACTTTTTCTTTTTTTGGTAACTCCAGAGCACAAAAACGTTTAGCACACACAGTAGAAAGGGTTGTTGCCAAACCTAGGGAGCCTACAACAAGAAAAATAACCAGAGACCCTGCAGACGTACTACAGGGATTTTGGAAATTTTAAGAAATTCTGTATAAAGCAGAGGAATGTGGAAATCAGGAAAAAGTACAAATGGAAATATTCATGGAAGACTTAAGTATGCCAAGGTTGGAGGTATATGAAACTTAATTAGAAGAGGACAGGAGATAAAAATGGTGACGTGTAATCAATCTGCAGGAAAGTCTCCAGGAATAAATAGCATTCCCGTGGAAGCTAAGAGGGAAGAAACTGAAAGATGTGAAAGGTTTTGTTTACAGAGGATGTGATTAAACCCCTGGTCCATGGTAGCTGTATGGGCAACACCATAAGGATCAGAGGAAACAAATGAGTGGTCTGAAGAACTAGCTTTAGCCACAGCAGTGTCACCCCTGGTCCATGGTAGCTGTATGGGCAACACCATAAGGATCAGAGGAAACAAATGAGTGGTCTGAAGAACTAGCTTTAGCCACAGCAGTGTCATTCACCTACAGCTGAAGCAAATTCCTACCCTTTGGTGGCGAAGGCTGCTTAATTAACTTTCGTTCTGTGGGTGAAGATGGTCCAACCGAAGGACTGGTAGGCTCCAATTGTCAAGCTGAAAATGGTTTCTCAGGGAAGCTTAGAAGCAATAGTCATTAAAACAGGAAAGCTTAATAAAGTTGTGTTTCCCTTCATAAAACGTGAAAAACAAACTATACACTTTCCCTAGCCCCAAAAATTAAAATAAGCTATCCTGCATGGGTTCCTGGAATCCTTATCCAGACCACCACTCAACCAGCAGTGAGCTTTTGTACTCGCCCACTAGTGAATACGGCAACATTGGAATAGAAGGACATAAGAAAGTTGTGTAAAATCTTACCATAACCATTGATGTCCTTCTCTTCCATGTTGCAGTATTCCTTCCCTCACTCCATCCCCCCTGTTCTCCTTGCACTTGTCTCCTCTGCTCCTACTCAGGCTATACTATCAGGACTGGCTTCATTTGGAGCTTCTTGGTTCTGTGGACTGGTGCGTGCAGACTTCACTTTTATGGCCCACATACCAGCATACACATCAGACATCTGACACACCAACAGGGACTGAAAAAGCTTTGGAAACCTGGCCGAACAAGCTGATGGGAAGAAAGGTAAACCCACTAGTGAATACTCCCAACATTGGAATAGAACATCCTATGAACCTATACAAAATAAAAAATAAACCCAATGGGGAACTTATCGTGTTTCTAAATATTCAATACAACAACAAAACGTTCACACCAACTGGCAACAAGTGTTCAAACTGGCGGTAAAAGAAGTTCTGGGTAGTTGTGTCCGTACGCCCCTTTTACACCTAATGTTCTATGTGAGGAGAAGAAATGTAATGTGTGCAAACAAAATCTCTTAAGCGTATCTAACCTGGCAGAGCAATGGGCTACCTGGGGCAGGACATCCCTCCTGTAATGAAAACTGCAACAGTGAAAGACATCAGGTATTGTTTGTTCCCTACAAATGATGAATACACAGGCATCTTGGAGGCCTACTGTAATGAGTAGTGCTTAAGGGATTAACAGAGAAAGTCTGCAGAGTTAACATTTTGAATTTTGGCAGAGAGAATGTTTTCCATTTGCCTAAGTAGGGGTTTTTTTTTTTTTATACCTTGCCAACTAGACTCCCTCTGGGTACTCGTGCTGCAATCTCTACAGGAATCCGTGAGCCAACTTACCTTAAGGGATAGCATTCCTTGCCTGAAAAATCCTGAAATTTTATTTTTTCCCCTTCCGTGTGTCATCCTCTGGCACTACTATCAAGTGTTCTAAGTCCATTTTGGGTCTACCAGCTACTTCCAACCCCCACCCAACATCCACTATGATCTGCAGGGCCCAGCTGTGGATTTTATGGGTGTCCTGGAGTCCACATCCATTGGTGGGTTTCTTTCATGCCCTACTCACTAGCCCCACCACAACATCAATGGTTACACATCTGAGGGGCAGACATGCAATGGAGACACTGCAAGGTATTACCTGCGTTTGTAGCAGCTCAGCCGTGTCCAGCCCCTGCCTTCTTACACAGTTATGTCCTCAGCCTCTACCTGGGACTGTCACAGGAGGAAACCATGCCACCACACTCTTCCAGGGTTGGTCGCTGCCACTTTGTCAGTAACCGGAGATGCTAATCCAATCTGGGTCGCCTGGGCCACAGTCAGGACTTTATTCCTCTACGATACTGGAATGGATGGAATTCTACTCTTGTGGTTTGCAAATAAAATTGTAGAATGCACCCCCTAGAGACTATTTCTTTGAACCTACTAGTTCTGTGGTTGCGGATAAGAAGGTGGCCAAGTTGGCTTTCTATTTGGCACATACCTGGAAGGGGAAATTGGGGGTGGGTAAGGGCTGGAACGGCCTTTCTGGGGTTAGGTGAGTAAGGGAGCCGGTGCAGTCAACTGCTCTCTGCTGGGACAGCCTGGGTTATATCCCAACTTCTATCTTTTTACTGCTGTTTTCTCTCTTGATTAGCTTTTCTTTTGGTTTCTTTGCCTTGCCTCTGGCAGAAGGCCTCCTGTATAGGAAGACAGTTTCCATTATAGTCTGGTAGGGGAGAATGGAATGTGTTGAATTGATTCCATGATTATGCTCTTGTCCTCCAACGTTTTGAAAATATTACAATACATTTACAAGCATGTGAAAACATGGCAAGCATTTGGTCAAACAAGTAACTACATCCACAGGGGGCCATTGAGCAACTGTATCTTCACAACCTTGGACAGAGGGTCTCAGTATTGATTCAGGTGATGCAGCCATGGGTGCTGCATCCATAGCACCCTATCCACATTTTGTGACATGTGTCTGCAGATACAATGAAGTTTAAGCAGTGGTGACTTTTTGGTATCATCCTGCACTCTTCAATAGTTGTGTACAAGTTTGCTTGAAGACATGATTTTGGTACTTTAAATGCGTGTGCGGCATTTCAAAGTCAAAAAACTAAATCTTGCCAAGACAAACATCTTCTTGCTAGCTATCCTGTCATTAAGTAGAGTACGGTGGTCTGGAGCCAGTCCTGCCACCTTGGCAAATTCCAGAAGACTGTTTTGGTATGCAACAGTATTATTGAGTAGAATGTTATGAGGATCCTGGACCCTATAAAAATTATTTTTTTTTAGGGCAGAGGGATGGGGGAGAGATTGGCAGTCTGTCACAAAGTATGCATCATCATCAAGAGTATTTAAGATGGCTTCCTGAACTGGAAGAATGTTTACTGGCTTAGGTGGATCAAGTCTCATAAGTTCCATAGCTCTTTAAGGTAAGTTATGGCTTTGTGTAACTGCCACTGGAAATGCTCTCTTATAAGGGACAGATGATCTCCAAAGGAAAGCTACTCTGGGTGTGAACTGGAGACTACAGCGTCCTCACTATCTGGGTCATACGGCAAGAAAGAGGACATTAAGATTAATAATCCAGACTCACTTCCTCAGAATCAAAGGTGTCAGAATCCCCCACAGTAGGCATCTTACTTTTCCTTTTGGAAGACTGGACTCCTGATACTGAGGGTCATGCTGCAATAGGCTGCAAGCTATACAGGAATTCCTGAGCCTGCTTTGCCCAATCTTTGGAGGAAACTGAAAGTAGGGATTGAATCCACTAAGTAGCAGCATGTTCTTGGCAGTAGACTGTACCTCACTGTAGGTCTTAAGGTGGTGAGCAGCCAGTGGGGATATTGGAGCCCAGGGTAGCATGTTCCTAGGCTCGTTTTAATAGCACAGAAGTCTGCCTCAACAATCACTATAGGGAAACTTTCCTTCCCTTACTTAAAGGCATTACTCGAGTGGATGTTCCAGCATTTCTTTCATTCAGCGAGATGTGCTACAAGCCGATGGTATTGCAGCATACATGTTTTTTGGGGACACACTCAAACTAAATAACTACACACTCTTTCCTCTCACCCAAGCTGATGAGACATGCCTCATATTTAGTACACTGGTTACAAATTGACAATCCGCATACATCCTAACATTTCCATCCCATCCTACTACAAGAAAGAGTAAACAAAACCAATACTGGCAATGAATCCTGCAGCATCTCCCTCTATCACCCTCTGTTTTCTATCAGCCAGTTTCCTTTCCAAGTCCTCAGTGTGGCCCCTACATACCTAAACTAGACTGGCTGATTGTCAATCTGTAATCAGTGCACTAAATTAATCTGTCAAATGCCTCATTGAAGTCCAGAAACCATATAAACAGGATTTCCCCCTTGACCAAGTCAGTAATGATCAAGTTTACAGAAATAAATCAGGCATATATGGCAAAATGGTTACTGCATGGAACTATTAGTTACTGGTAAGAGTTAGTATTCACTCATTCCATAAGCCTGTTCTTCAGGTTCCAAGTGATGGAGGCAAGATTCGCATGATTAAGTTACCATTCACTCCTACATCCACTTTTATGCAAAAGAAGCCACTGCCAACTTCCAGTCCAGGTGTATTACTCCTGTTTTTAAATGAGAGTAGTCAAGCCAGTGGTTCACCAAATGCTACTGTGAAGAGCTTCTTCGGAGAAGAAGCTTATCTGGATCTTGTTATTCTTTTTCCCTTGAAAACTACTTACTTGTCAGCATCTTCCTCATCATTTTACACTATGTTCACTTGCCTTCAACCATACCAGCTCTGCTTTTCTAGACTGGCAACTATGACTGCTACATGCATTTTAAGCAGCACTTCCACCTGATCGAAGCAAGTTTTCAAACTCATCTCGTTTTGGTAGTGTAACATGCCAGTGGTTTCTCCTATCCACAACACTGTACCTGAAGAATCGGCCATGTTTTTCTAGGGACAGCCACCATGAAATACTAGGGAAGAGCTGTTTGTAGTATTAGAGGCCTTTACCTCACTCACTGTTCCAGGTTTTATCCTCTGACATAAATTCTCCCTTTTCAATTACCTCTCATTAGCAAAGCAAGCTGCCTCATCTTCCCATACTTTCCCACTCAAGAGATTTATTTCTTAATTCATTCTCACAGCTCTTCCACCGTTAGTTTCTGCTATCTCACACAGTATCACTATGCTTTTCAAAAGACTGAAGTCTACCTTCCTGCAATCCTAAATCTCTATTAGTTCCACAGATGGCAAACCACAGTGACATGATCACTGATGGCAAATGGGTCTCTAACCTCAGCAGCCATCACCCGATTTACAGAAATAAGTTAGAGAGTCACTTGTATGGGATCTTATGTCCTGTTCAACTCAGGAATTCAGTCTCCCTCTCCCTAAAAATCACACTAGCTGTGGGCATCTAGTTTAATGACAGAAGATTAATGTCTCATGACTACTACTCATCCTTGCCCTTCAGCCAGTTTTTATTTTCTGGAGCCAGTTGTCTGCATGCTGCATCTATCCATCAGGGATCCCCCTGGTTGTCATATAGCCTAAAGGCCAACACTTGGTTTTCCCCATTCCTTTTCATCAGCCTTAGCCACAGAATAGTTAACTCCAGAGCTTATCTGAAACTATCCAGTGTTTTCTTATTTATTGTGCAACTACTTGGCAGGAGAAGATTTTGATTTGTATTTCATTTTTACCTCTGATTTTTACTGTTACGAGGTGCAGTGTTTTAGTGCGACTGGAACAACTTCTAACTACTTTATGAATTATTTTCCCTTGTACAAGGCTAGCTCAGTGTATTTAATTATTTGTTTGTATATTGTAATTTCCTCACACAAGTGTACTTAACTATTTGTTTTAGAGTTCTACTGAATGATTTTTTTTTTTACATTAATTTTGTTTGTAGCCAAGAATGACACTAACGATTTGAAGTAGCACAAGTATTTTGCTGAGTGTACTAAATTATGTCTATATATGAAGGCAACCTGTGACAACTGGATATTTCTGTTCCTGCTGTCAAAAGTTAGATGATTTGCTTACTGTTAACAGTAAATCTAGACTGACTGAAGATTAGTGCATTTGTGAATTAGCATAGCTTGGGAAACTTGTTGCATACATTAATGACTGGACTGATGGAGGTACATAACTAGGCAAAGTGCAAAAAAACACATTTAGGAAAGGAAATGTCCCTTGCCAGGAATGATCACTCAACCGTTATTAAACATACTACTACTGATGACAACTATGGAATTCAGGATACAAATATTTAGCAATCTGAGGATTCAGAAGAGAAAAAATCAGAACAATTAACCACAAAGAAAAATAAACTGACTAATTTCTATAATGTAAACAGAATATGTATTAAAAAGGACACTTGTAACAGATTACAGGGAATGACATCATTTTTCAATCACAAAACATTCTGTCTACAAAAGTGACACATTTTCCAACAGAAACGGTAGAAAAAGGAGCAGGCTAAAAAGAAACCAAAATTAGACATGGATGGATTGAAGAAATTTACTGGAAGAAAAAAAGAGGAAAAAGAGTGAAGATGACAACAAGGCTCAGTATAAAGACCACTAGATAACAAATGTATACTTGCAAATTAAATAATCAGTGAAAACTTAAGGGATTAACAAGACCAATGGTGATAACTGAAAGAGCAGACATTTCTGAATTAGAAATGGAAGACTATTCAGATCTGATCAGAAATGACACACCAGTAATTAGAAATTAAATTATAAGAGGAACTGATTCTTGACACTTGCATAAAATATAATGAACGATTACTAGTGTTAACGCTTGCCATGATCAAAAACACAGGATGAGTAGGGACTCAGAATGCCTTAATGTAACAAAGCATGGGATTTTTATTCATGCTGGTTCAAATGATCTAATCTTCAAGGCCTCAGTGACTGGATATTATAGCACTGTTAGCATAGCTTGTGCAGGTGTTGCAATTTAGTTTTCAGAATTTACATATAGGAGAGAGTCAGGCCAATGAGAATGAAAGGATTGTTGTAAATATCCAACATTAAACCATTTAAAAAAATGAAAATATGTAGAACATCCAAGCCTAATTTTGAGCATATATGTTTTTCGACAAAACGGAGTCCACTTGCCAAGACACGAAGACAATTTTGCAGCAGACACACTGCAATATTTGACAAGCAAAACAGGAGTGAAATTTAACTTCTCATAGCAAAATTTGATTTACCTGTACTGGTATTACTAATGCTCTTCGCATTAAGAAACTTTTTTTTACTGGAAAATTTGCAATGTTCATGTTACTGTTTATGAAACATGGTTAAAGAATAATGACTGGAAACCAGTAGTCAGGGTGTAAATGGTTTTACTGTAAAGGACATTCTAACAAAATCAGATGATAGTGTTTACGACAGGGTTAAAAATTATGAGACCTGTGGTTATTACATTTGATGGTAAAACAAACACTGTAGATTGTGTAACTGAGACAACCCCAAAAGAGATTACAGTTGTAGTGTATAGCAAAAAGGTTGAATTACTGCTAGATAATTCTGCCAAACTGTAACCTAAACAGATGCAAAGAAGATTAACCAACAGGTTGAACATGCCCAGAACTTAATGGATGGTACAAGCATACCAGAAAGCACATCCCTCCCTAGTAGGAAGCTGTAGTAGTACTTCTTTGGGCCTTCTGCTCTACTGCTGTCACAGGTGATAGGAACATACTCAAATCCCTGCAAGGGCTGAAAAGAAATGTAAAATGTAGAGTTGTCTCTAGGAAGGCAATACACAAAGGCCTCAGAAATAATTTCCTGGTGATAAAACTCTGGCTTCCCCTGGAGTTATGAGAGAAACCCACTACTCCTGTGAAGAGTTTCCTTCTATGATTCAGCACAAGACATGAACAAGCATCAATAGTGACAAGAAAAAATGTGCATGCAAAGGCAGGGATTATTGATTATACCAAGGATTCCGATAACTATGCAAGGGGCATAAAAGTACTGTTGGAGCAAGGAGTACACTTACTACTACATTACGCATGGTGTGCATCAAGAGCATCGTCCAATCCCAAGCACAGGACAAAAAAAAATAAATAAATAAATAAAAAGGTGAATTCCAACTTGCAGAAATGACCCAACCCATAAGCCTCAACAAAGAGGGCTTTTGATTTGGAGCTTTTGCTCCTTTAACTACCGCTACAGGATCTACAGTTTTCCGGATTTCTGCTCCTATGTAGCACACTATTTCTGCCTGCAGCAGTCTATTCTTTCACCAACGGAGTATGTATTCTAAGAAGCAGTGAGAGAATAGAAAAAAAAAGTCCTCTAAACCCATGAATCCGCCCTATGGCTGGTTACTTACAAATCAGTTAAGCAGCTCAAATTATTTTATGTCAAGTATGCTCACCTCTCATTTTTCTTCTAGTACAGTGCATGCTGCCCTGACCTCCACTGTTATCAATGTAGATGTAAAACTTAAGACTGAAAAAAAAAACTGAGCCCTCTCAATAGATTTTGTTCCAGGAGCAGACTGCAACCTAGGCACAGCAGTACATTCCAGAATACAATAGTAATAAAGTTTCCTTCCATTACACTTTCCACACTAACTCTTACATGTCTTCCTGTAGTGAAGATAGTACTCTCAGACCCAGTTACCTACCACTCCTATGGGTTTACCCTCTTCAGCTTTTTGTAGGGCACTCCACAATGGGGAAAAGGGGGAAAGAAGCTGACCAGGCTTCAGGAATAAAAGAAAAGCTGCTTAGAAGTTCAGTTTTTTTTTTTTGGCAAAGATGGAGCACTACCACTACTCAAACTTTTGTTAAGCATGTTCATATCAACATTTACTTTATGAAATACTAGGACACACTGAACTGCTTCAGTTTTCTTCCACAACCTCATCAAGCCTCAGCACTCCTTTGGACATTAAGAATCTTTCAAAGCACAACAGAAGTGGTCTGTGAAAAATCTCAATCCCTCCACCATATCCAGTACTAGTACTCCATGAAGTCAGGTTACCAGCTTTAATGAGCTAGTCTAATATCTTTGTAGCTGCACAATACCAAACACTCTCTCTCTGCTTCAAAAGCCAAGCTAGCATTATTCAGAGAACAAAGCTCACCAGGTGGTGTTCCTCTAATCAAATACTAATACTGAATATCACTGCTGCCCTTAAGAAAATGTGAGAATACTATACTATGTGCTCTCCCAGAAAAGCAGCACTGCAATACTCAAATGTGTGATTCCCACACAGTTCCAATATGCAGTTACAGGAATTGCATGAAAATCAAAATTTTCTGGGGTAGGACCCACTATCACTTGTTCAGCAAACTTTGGGTTTACTTGAAGTCAAGTGCATGATCAAAGTACACCAGAGCACCTGTACAGCAAGCTGTAGCTTCAGTGATCTGTTCTGAATATCAAGCTCAGCAGCATGAGGTGGGGTGTAGGAAGGCCCTTACCCACAAACTTCTGCGGTGTAGATCGCTTCCGTTTTGTAATGCTGTTTGTCAGTCTGTCAAGGAAGGATGGCCTCTCGGATGAGGGATGGAGAAGTGAATCGGGCACCAGGTCCTGGTCTCGAATCTCCTCACCTAGCAGAGAGACAGAGAGAGAGAATAATTTGCATGAGACAGATAAGTGATTCCACTACACTGCCCCACATAAATAATGCAGTATTACGGATGGTTAAATGCAGCCACCCTTAGAAGCACAACTGAGATCTGGGGTGAGGGCATCCTCAAAGGCAAACTACATTAAAACTTTTCACTGCCCACATAAGGATATAAAACTGTGCAACTGAATTAATGTTGCACACTAGGAAAAACACTGTTTGGCTAGTGAACACAGCTTTGATGAATATATTTGAGACAGCACCTTAATTTTGAAGAACAAAAATTATGGGTTTACACTCAACAAGAATAGGGTCCAAACAAAAGTCCAACTTTGTAAGAGTTTTGATGACTAAAATAAAGACATTCCTCAACTGGCAGTGTTCACTCACGGGTTTCCTTTTTTCTTAAAAAAAAAAAAAAAAATTTTTCCCGTTAATAAAACCCAAAAAAAATGTTTT